>NC_140593.1:701251116-701474456 GCF_964204655.1 Triturus cristatus
GTTGGAAAGTATTTAACATATCTGATAATTATTGGATGCATTAAGTACCTCAATCTTCATCAAACCTGCTGAAGTGGGTCCTTCACATCTGTGGGTATCTACACCACTGCACTCTGTCCACATATTTTGTAGGGCTCCATTATTTCAATCTGGAGGCAAGTAAGGCACTAGCTTCATAGGAGATCTCACTTGGGTCTGGGAGCCAAGGTCACAGCCAAAAGTCGCACTTTCTGAAAATATGATGACTTCTTAAGATTAACAACCACACACTTAGCCTCTTGTTTTATTGAGTGACATTTGTTAAAATGAATTCATAGTTTCTAGAGATATATTTGTAAAGGTTTAAGAAAGAACACTTGGGCATCTATGCTAGGAGTCAGCCAGTTGAAGGTAGATTTTTGATCCGCGATACATGAATGATCAACATTTTCTTATATTTTATATATATCCATATATTTCAATTACAATATATTGTGTTTCTAAGAGTTTGTTAGCTAACTCTGGTTTTATTTAACCGTAGGTTGTTAAAATTTTTACGGCAAAGAAATGTAGGTCAGTAATACGACTTTTTTCACCAGGATCACACACTTTGAGCTTCTGTAGAATCCAGGATTTCAGCCCAGCATTGTAGTCATACAACAATTTAACCACAAGTGTTACATTTGTCTGTCTTTAGGCAAGGACAATACTATGTGCATAAAAACTATTGAGAGATAAATAACAGTTATGCACATCTGAGTACTGTGTAAAATTTTGAGCCTGTATTGAATTTCTAGCTCACATGTATGCTACACTGATGCTGAGAGATATGGGTTTCTGGCAGTTCCCTACAAGAGACTTGATGTCTCTGGTTTCCTAATAGATTGGGGGTTTGGCAGTGCTCCAAGAATCCTGGTGAGGGGCAAAGGACCAGCAAATGAATATCCCACATATTGAATGTCTTCTCAGTGTGCTTTTGCTAAAGTGCCACCATGCAGGTCAGAATATAGGTTCATTAAGAGAGCTTGCATAATGTCTTTGTGAGTGTTGAAAGTGCAAATGGAATGCACTGTAATAGCTATCTGGATGTCTAAATATTGAGATAGTGGCATATGGTTTCATCAGTATAGAGGTATGTTAGAAATGAGGGTCTCTAGTTGGCAGAGGTAGGTACCTCTGTCTAAGTAGGGACCCTTTCTCCTACTCAGGGTAAGGGGGATACACTTCTAAATAAACCCTGCTCACCCCCTTGGTAAATTGGCATGAGCAGACAGGCTTATCTAAGAGAAACTCATCACCATTCTGAGAATTTTAGGGGTGCGATACTCTGCAGATTTAAGTGCGATACTATAGAGGAGGCACAAGATTGATGGCCCCTCGATTCTTTTAATGAAAATTATTGGAGCGCTGGTGATGAGTTCTCTCCTACTAACACAAATAGAGGTCAGTTGTGAGTTGAGCTTGTTCATGTGATTGAGTCTTGCACAAAACCAAGGGTACAATTGTTTTCTACATGTTAGATGTATCCCACAACAAAACGTGCATTTTAGCTGTTTCCAGAGTAACCACCGCAAAGCGGTCCATTATGAACACTTTTTGGTATCTCTATGAGGTTTTTCTTATCTTTTCTTGAGAAGAGTTTATATGAATCTATAACTAATCCTATTTAAAAATTACAATTTTAAATGTTGTTCAGCCTGCTGACAGTAGTATACATGTCTCCATCTCTGACAAATACACTTGAGTTAATATCTTCCTTTGTTCCCCTGTATTGAATATTCTGTGTAGTAAAAATGAACAGAAGGCTTCAGGCTAATACCTCTTTTTCACCATTAAAAGTGTGATAAACCACATTTCTATTATTTCTAAGTGGAGTAAATAACAGTTCGCCTATCTCGGAAGGATGGAAGCCTGTCTGTCTTTCCAGGGTTCGGCCACATGAGCCATAGGACACGTTTGTCAGCGCAAGCGTTCAGCTGACCCACCTTCCCAGCCTTTAGCCACATCCTCCTGTACAGGGCCAGACTGAGAACAGCAACCAGCCCTGGCAGATTGCTGCTCGACCGTCCCTGGGAGGGGGGAACGGGGGAGGTGCAAGTAAGAAGCACCGCTCCCGCTTTTGTTACAGGAGGTCGATATTGCAGCACTGCTGCAAAACCGGCCCCAGTGACAAAACCGGCCCCCACGGCCACAAAACCGGCCCCAACCCCTCCAGCCCACCAGTGCCAGCTATGGCTAGTCTGGCTCTGCTCCTGTACAGGGCCAGACTGAGAACAGCAACCAGCCCTGGCAGATTGCTGCTCCACCGTCCCTGGGAGGGGGGAACGGGGGAGGTGCTAGTAAGAAGCACCGCTCCCGCTTTTGTTACAGGAGGTCGATATTGCAGCACTGCTGCAAAACCGGCCCCAGTGGCAAAACCGGCCCCCACGGCCACAAAACCGGCCCCAACCCCTCCAGCCCACCAGTGCCCGCTATGGCTAGCCTGGCTCTGCTCCTGTACATTGCTACAACAGAAACTCGCATTGGAGGTGATATGGAAAAACACCAAGACTCACAGTATTTGATGTGTTGCTCTTCCTATACCCTGGACTTTGCTACTCCATATGGCTGCCTCGGAATCCATGCACAATATGAGGATGCTGGGAGCCACGTTTCCATATGAGGACGCATAATCCTCTTATGAACGCCTCTCCGTTCTCTAGACAAGACCCTCTTCCAAACAAATGGAGATTCGTTAACAAATTGAGAAACGTCAGCCCTGCGGCCTGAGAAGTGCAGACAGAATAATGCATTTGCTTCGTAAATGTATCGTAATGTACTTAGCCGAGGAAGCAAGCAGGTGATTACTGGAATACTGTGGGACCTGGGAAGAGCTCTCTTCATATTTCAAATGTGTGAGATTCTGTCGTGAAAGAAAGGAGCCAGCCCACGAGCCAGATGGTGAGCACAGCATAGTTCATCACTTAGGTTCATAAAGCGTGCCGCATAACATTTTTCATCAATTCCCACTCTTTCTTAACAAAGTAAATGCAACTGTGTTGAGTCACTGCAGTATTTCTTCGCCGCTATCAATCTAGTGCATGAGTTTTAATCTCTGTGTCTCTGTGTGAGGCGCAGTAATTATTACCGAAACAGTGAAAGGGGAGTTCACATAAATTAACACTGGGCATCAGGGTGATTCCCTGGAACCGGGGCATTTTACGATTTTATTGGAATTTATTTAAAGGCGTAGCAGCTTCTGTACGTTTGCAGTGACAGACACATGTTTGCAGTGGTGAGCTTTATACCTACTTTCGACGGCACCCATCTATTAACAGCCCTCATGAGTAGCCAATGTAAGATATTTTACTATTTGGGCTGCGTAATAGGAGTGTTATTCAACTACATTTCAAACTTTGTAAAAAAGAGATCAGGGAATAATCTGGACTTCACAATTTGACTAAATATTGTGTTGTGCCGCCGGTGCATGACTTTTTGTGATGTTCCGGCGTAGCAGAGTGCAGACACATATCTACGAGGCCACACAAAACCACTTTGAGTGGCTTATCATGGCCTCGTGGATAGTAGATATGGCGTAAGGTAATGCAGCGCAAGTCGCAGCATTGCCTTACACTCCGTAAGGAGGCATTCCATGGCACTGCGTTGGGTTTTCCAACACAACACCCATGGGTTTTGATACATTCCCAGATCTACAAGGATCTGTAAACCTGGGAATGTGTCAAAACTGTACGCCTCCCCAAAGAAGGCGTAACGAGGGGAAATATCTTTATTTCTCCTTGTTTATTCCTCTTTCTATGTGTGCTGCAAAGAGGAAAAACATGAATGGGTTGTTTTTGTGAAGGATGGTGTCCCTTCCTGCACAAAAACATTCCTGCCAACAACTCAGCCACCCTTGCACAATGGTTCCTTTGTAATGGAGGCCCTTGGTACTTTTGACAACTGTATCCCTGTTGCATTAGTTTAGTAAATAGGGCCACCTCTGAGGACACCTACCCATGTGCCTCGTAAAAACTTCACCTACCCTAACCCCCCCACTCCTGAAAAGTGCCATAAGGGAGATAATCATCAAAATACCAAATAATCCTGATGTGCAGCCTACCAAAAAGCAAAAACCAAAGGAAATGATGAACGGAGTGTTGAACATTGCAAGCACTCACCCCCAGTCAACTGATCTGGGTTTAATCCATCACCATTCTTTAGCCCACTCTGCCACCCCAGTTCAGACATGGCCATATGCAAATCAGTCTGACCCTGTGCCTCATGGGAACAGTCCAGCCCGAACTGCCAAGCCATGTCTTCCCTGGACCGGAAACAAGCTTCCTAGGACCGGTTTATGGCATTTCAGCCGTCTTCAGCCAGGCTTGCTTGAATCCAGTGGCAAAGTGAGCAAGGGACTCACGTCTGAGCATACCCTGCCAACTTATGGCGAACAAAGCAAAAACCAAAGGAAATGATGAACGGAGTGTTGAACATTGCAAGCACTCACCCCCAGTCAACTGATCTGGGTTTAATCCATCACCATTCTTTAGCCCACTCTGCCACCCCAGTTCAGACATGGCCATATGCAAATCAGTCTGACCCTGTGCCTCATGGGAACAGTCCAGCCCGAACTGCCAAGCCATGTCTTCCCTGGACCGGAAACAAGCTTCCTAGGACCGGTTTCTGGCATTTCAGCCGTCTTCAGCCAGGCTTGCTTGAATCCAGTGGCAAAGTGAGCAAGGTCCTAGGAAGCTTGTTTCCGGTCTAGGGAAGACATGGCTTGGCAGTTCGGGCTGGACTGTTCCCATGAGGCACAGGGTCAGACTGATTTGCATATGGCCATGTCTGAACTGGGGTGGCAGAGTGGGCTAAAAAACGGTGATGGATTAAACCCAGATCAGTTGACTGGGGGTGAGTGCTTGCAATGTTCAACACTCCGTCCATCATTTCCTTTGGTTTTGCTTTGTTCGCCATAAGTTGGCAGGGTATGCTCAGACGTGAGTCCCTTGCTCACTTTGCCACTGGATTCAAGCAAGCCTGGCTGAAGACGGCTTAAATGCCAGAAACCAGTCCTAGGAAGCTTGTTTCCTGTCTAGGGAAGACATGGCTTGGCAGTTCGGGCTGGACTGTTCCCATGAGGCACACGGTCAGACTGATTTGCATATGGCCATGTCTGAACTGGGGTGGCAGAGTGGGCTAAAAAACGGTGATGGATTAAACCCAGATCAGTTGACTGGGGGTGAGTGCTTTCAATGTTCAACACTCCGTCCATCATTTCCTTTGGTTCAGCCTACCAAAAAGTCACACAGGTGCCGAATGGAGTCATGCAGGTGTTTTAAAGAAATCATCTACAGCCAAGCTTTTAACTCAGGAAATATATGAGTTAGGGCATGAGCTGTAGACTGAACAACATGGAATTAAGTTGTAGCGGATGCTGCATTCAGTCACAAAGCGGTGTTATGTTATGTTATGAAAACTTGTATAGCGCGCAGCTACCCGAAGGTGTCCCGGCGCTTGCTACAATCCTCCTAAAGTTTAACCAGAGATAGTTAGAACAGCCACGTTTTCAGCGCCTTCCTGAAAGTAAATAGATCATTACATTTTCTTAGGCCAACGGGAAGTTTGTTCCAGGAAAAGCTTCTGCCTCCCCATCTAACTCTCTTAGAGATGGGCACAACAGTAAGTTTAGCTCCCAACGAGCGAAGTGATCTTCCAGGCACATACCATTGAAATTTTCGCATCAAATGGAATGGACCAGTATCATGGAGCGCTCGAAAAGCCAAGCACAGAGATTTAAAAAGTATTCGTTTCTTTACTGGCAGCCAGTGTAGTTTTTTAATTGTACTCGAAATGGAAGCGAATTTAGGAATCCCCGTAAGCAGCCTGGCTGCTGCGTTCTGGAGCATCTGAAGTTTTTGAACGCTGCGTTCATGAATATTTAAGTAAAGACTGTTGCAGTAATCAAGTCTTGACATAATCAAGGCCGAGACCACTGTCTGCTTACAATCTGCTGGTAACAGAGGCAAAACTTTCCTCAAGGTCCTGAGAATATACGAGGTGGCGGAGACCACGGTGTTTACTTGATCATGCATATCAAGGTGTTCATCCAGCACCACCCCCTGCAGTACATACTTTATATAGTTCCAAGTAACATTAATGGCTGGCTGTAAGCACGGTTTACAAAGCAATGGGCACATGGCTCCTATTTACCTTAGAGTGCAGCACCCATGATATAGAACCATGGTGGATGCACAAGGATAATGAGAAAGGATTGGGATCGAAGTCTAACCAGGATTACCAGTAAGTAATGCAAGCATTACCCTAATCTTTTTCCATTCCCTTAGCAAATTAGAACACATCTGAGTGTCCCCTGCTCAGTCAGGCCAGAGAGGCAAAATTGTAATTGTAATTGCATTTATATAGCGCTTACTACGCCTAATGAGTCACTGAGGCGCTGCATGCTGCCCTAGAACCCCAGATTAGTGGGCAGTCCAGTGTTATTGGGATTATTTTTTGTGTGCTTAAGCAAACCATTCACTGCAACCACTAATGTCACTTTATGGTAAACTGAAATAATTAAAAAGGGTAATTATTGGGGGGTATGTGAGAGCTCGTGCACATTGTTGGTGGTATTAGATGAGTTACGGGAGATTAGGTATTGTTAGCATGGGATGACTTTCAGAGGAAGGAGAAGCGTTTGTGATCTTGTAAATGAGTTGTGGGCAATTTGCAGAAATACAGTAAGAAAGAATAAAGTAAACCTGCATGTGTCAGAGTAGGTTGTGCCCAGTGAAAGGATGCATGCAGAGGATGGAAGGAGAGGGACATTTGAAGGAGATCAAAAATAGCAGGCAACAATCAGAATTTATAATTAAAGGTTAGTATTTCATGCTGAATTTAAGGAATGTAGAGGAACGTTTTGAGACAGCATGCAGTTTGAGAATGCATAAATGTACAAAAAAAACATTATTTACTTGTGAAAATTGTGCTATATTGGGTACTTTTGATAGTCAGGTAAACAGTTTGTCAGCTGCTAGGCTACTGCTAGGCCACCTATCCAACCAGGTCAGTTGATCAGCTAAAGGGCTGTAAGTGACAAATAATGGCTGGAGGCATACGTCATGGAAGATCAAGAGATTTAGGCAGCACTCAGAGGAAGCAGTAACTTCAAGATCATTGCAAAGTGAGAAAATACATGGGAAATAATGTACACTTTGAAAAGGAGATTTTGGAGATGCTGAAGTGGCGTCTCCTAGTGTTCATACCCAGGTTTGGCTTCCAATATTATAAGTATCATTGGCAAAGCAGAGTGGGATCCATTTGAATGCCTCCAGTTTCAATTGGCATAAGATGGAAAGCGAGGACAGCGTCCCAGAGAGTGGAAGTGTATTGCCTTTATTCCAGTGAGTGGCTGGAGGTTAGAAATGCAGGCACCCATGTGAGCGGGGATGGTGAAAGGGCTTGCTTTTCAAATTCAATGAAGACTTTGATTACAAATGGCTGCTGATTAGACTTTCTGAAGCACTGACATTTTTCAAATGCAATGAGGGAGAAGGGGTAGAGCTACAAGTTGAAGGGAACCCTGTAGGTGAGGCCAGCTCTTTTGTCTACCTTGAGCACATTGCAGCGCAGAAACCTCCCACAACTTTGCGCCTCTGTTGTGGGTGCTCCAGGTTGGAGACTACCCTGGTGTGAGTGGCATTCTTTTCAATAAAGGTTATCTGAAAAGCATCCTGGAAAGGGATATCTGCACCTGATAGGGTATCAGTGTGCTGCATTCACAAGAGTGTATTAACATTGGAGCTGGCCTAGCAGCACCATCACTGTGTGTTTCAAGTAGCGTGCATGGGCTCCCCTTTTTTTAGAGGCTCCTAACACAAACGGGATAACACAAGTGAATTTATTCAATATTCACTCATTAATTTAAATCTTTAAACTCCTGCTAAGGACTTTATTCTAAAAAGCAAATAAAGTAACTGCAGAAGGTGGAATTTCAGCATGATAAAAGGTCAGCATACAGTCAAAGGGCCTTATATCAAGTTTGGCGGTCCAATGGACCGCTGAACCCATAGTGGCTGTCTGTGGACCGCTAGGCTGGAGGCCCGACCTCTGCATTAGGAGTGTGACAGTTAGACCGGCACAGGAACGTTGCTGCCACCAGGGATCCATGATCCCTGGCGGTGGCGCAGCGGTCTGAGGCCCCTAATATGCTGATGGTGCTGCTGCCGCACCGTCAAGCATATTCGGAGTTTCCTCACTGCTGCACATTTCATGGTGGTGCAACCACCATGAAAAGTGTGATGGTGAGAAAACAAACCGGGCTCTACAGGGCCCCCTTTGCCTCTGTGCCCCCTGTTCCTGCACAGAACGAAATGCACAACATTGTGCATTTCGGTTTGTGCTGCAATATGCTTTGACGTTCCCACTGCGTGCCTATTTTTAAAGTTACTTCCATGCTACGCGGCGGTGAAGGAGAAACAGACTCTGTGGTGGACAGCTGGCCTAGATAGCAAGAGTGCGTGTGGACGGCTGTCCTCACTCCCCCGCCATTTCGAGTTTACTAATTCAATAAACTCGGTTCCTCTCCAAAGGCGAGAGACATCACTTGAGGTGTTTTCTTCTTTTCCAAATTGGGAAGAAGAAGGTTCTACACCTAGGAATCTATATGGTGAGAAGTCCTGAGGAAAGCCGGGTGATTATTTAGAGCTGGCTGAAACATGTCGACAATTATGTAGAGTGGGGGGGTTGGAACCTCATTATAAGATTTCCAACATACCACCCACGTTTCTTTGGTTTTTAATGCGGTCTGGGCACCTATTATTAAATTCGCAATAAGGATTTCCCGGGATCGGTTTTACTTCACTGATCATCACTGGTTCTGCACCTTTATCTCTATTTTGGTTCCACCTATATTGTGTGTTGTATTGTCTTCCCCTTCCTTATTGCTCCACCTCCAGCGTTTGGTTGGCGCGGAGGTGTAGTAGCAGCCCTATGATGAAGCATGACACAGCTTGCTGTGTGTGAGGGCAGTTTTACTAAATTGATGGATTTTCCCTTCCCTTCCTCTTCACACACTATTGGTTCTTCACGTAATTTCGCTTAACCCTCTTCTTTTTTTGATATTGAATTAACAAGCGGGAGGTCGAAGAGGGTTTTTCCTCTCACCCCTCTGTTCTTTGTGTGTTTTGACTTCCATAGGAACACCTAATAACTGGCCGTCAGCGACTTTAAAAAATCGTAATCCGATTGGCGATCTGTTTTGGCAATGGCAGTGTGGGAGCTGGGGGGACAGCGTGACGGCCCTACTACCACACCACCAAAGTCATAAGGCCCATAATGTGACAGTCACTGCTGAGCCTGCTAGTGAGGTATCTTATCAGGTTTATTTAGGCCCTTCTACATCTTCTTAAGACATCATAGAGGTAAATACTGCTTTATGTCATAGATTATAAAAGCTTTGATTCATGATTAAACCCTTGATGAGAAAACTAGATTAAGAACTCTAATTCAAGTTCTTACTTGATTCCACTTTTCATTTCTGCAAATCAGCTTGAAAAAAGACAGTTAGTTCACAAATTACCTAAAATTTAGATATTGTACGCCCACTTATCTTTTTCCGTAAGAACACCACTTACTTCTCATTTTTTTATCATTCTGATTTCTCTGTATGATTCATTATGCATAGTGTTTAATTAAACAATGCAAAAGTGTTTGTCAGTGTCTTCATATATCTTTGTCAACATTCAACGTGCTATTTTACTCTAATCAGGTCTCTTCCTTTCTGCCATCTCGCTTGTCTCCCTCCTCCTTTTTTGCTAAAGTACTTGTCATTGAGACCTTTGCCAAACTGACCATTTGCTCCTGGAAACAATTAAAGGATGAGACTCAAAGTAGTTTTAATAGGTTTACCTGGCCCAGTAAATGTGCACTGATTTGCACGCATCCATGCTATGAAAATCTATATATACGTCTGCTGTATAGTGAACCAAGCATGGCAATGCAACTACATCTATTGTTTGGCTGTCAATCGTTTAGCTATGTCAATGCTTGTTTATCTGGCTTTTGTACATTTTTTATGTTTGGATGAGCTTCCAGACCCTTACTAATATATATTATAAAAAAAATTGCTAAAAGCAAAAAAGGTTTTTTTCTACAAAAACATACATTTTCAACATAGGCTGCCTGTCCACATTTGCCTTGATTTTCATTTATTTTGCTCCCTATTCATGATTCCAGAATGTTCACCTTTTACAGATAGATCATCTTCAGATAGCACAACTCACACAGACTCCGAGAACAGTATGGCGTTGTTCAACTCTGTAACCACCCCCCCCCCCAAACGCCGAATGATCTACTGGGGTAAGTACAATAACGCTGGGTGACATTGCATGGAAGAATGTGGGGGTGGGCATGTTTACCTACCTCCTGTGTTTCCAGTCCCAGGTGGTCCCTAGGGGTAAACTAACTGTTACGACCGCCCCTGACACATCTGCTTATAGTAAAGAAAGCATCCACAGCTCAGTACTGGGACTATGATTTTGTATTATTGTCTTAAAAAGTGTTTTGTACAGGGGGCAAATGGGCTTTTTCCTCTCCCATCATGCTTCAACTCTCCACAAAGATTGCTGGGCCCTGGGCCTGGAGGGCTGCATTTGCATTGTTGGAGACAGTCAAAGTCCACTAGCGATACCATCTGCCAATATTCTGAGGACTACCCCACAAGCAATAGAGTTGATTTAATGTTAGCATGTTTTGCTTTGAATGTTTAGTTGAATGCAGTTCCAACGCTAGACCATGTATTGGGGGATGTAAATGTTTTTGTTCTTGTTCTATCGCCATTCATCCACTTAAATCACCAGCCACATAATGATTTTGTCTGTGCATGTACACATACTCATCACTCCACACAATGATTACCCATGTCTGTTGTCTGCCAATATAATATACTCACATGGTATGTCCCGAGGAGGGGCTCCATACCTATTAGCCATAGAATACATTCACAGGTGCATTGATGGAAGGCACACATAGTATGCTTACAGGAAATACACCTCACTACCTTTGAAGCACTCAAATTATACAAACAATGGAGGGAACAAGTGTTCCATACCTCCTCGTATCCTGCTATCACATGCATTCAACTGTGTGGGTCTGAGCCAGGGTCCCATTTGAGGTCCTTGACACGAGGATAGACTTACACATCAGATACACCTTACTCCGGGGCATGCTGGATGGCAGGCCTGTGGTGCTCAGAAGTATATATGTGCCAAACACAGAAGAGAAGGTGTTTCTCAAAGATCTCTCCTCGGTCCTTGCTGACTAGAGGATGTGCCCTTGGATTAAAATCCCTGAGAAGGGATTTTAATGCAGTGTTAGACTCTGATCATGATCACTCACACCCTCCACTACCAGGCACGGCCTGATCCGACAGGCTAAAGCTCTCCAAGAATGCAGGGTGCAGGGATGGACTCTTGCAGACTCCTGGTGCAGCTGGAATGGGGTATACAAGAATACTACTTCTTCTGTCCACCACACGCTTTACAGACAGGACGAGACCATATACTATGCACCACCTTACTCCTTGCCTATGTCACACATGCCGCCTCTCTAGGGAAAACCCTGTCAAATCACAATTCCTTGGAACTGACAGTGACCTGAGGCCAAGTAACCACACAGAGACTTAATCCTCACCTATTAGAAGACAGGCCATTAGAAGTGACACCTTAGACAAAATTGTAGACTCCTACTTTCCAGACAATACTAATACGGGTGTGCAGACAATATATCGAGTTGTACATTTTGAACCACAGGAATATCGAGTCCTAAATATCGTCAGTGAGAAATATCGACAGCAAGAATATCGTGGTCAAGAATAACGATTTGAAGGTAAGAAATTTTGTTTTAAAAAAAAATAGGTGTTTAAAATATCGATTTTTAAATGAGTGTTATGTATTCTAGAATATATTTTAAATGTATGTGATATATTTTTTGTATAAGCATTGTTTATGTTTTTTAATATATGTGTTACATTTTTAGTACTTATCAATCTTGTTTTAATCAAATTTTGCATTTTTTTGTTCTGTAGCGGGTTGTGGGTTTATAGCGGAATAGGGTGGGAATTAATTTAATTATAATAAATGAATGATTTTTTTTATGTATTAGTATTTATTTAATTGGTCTTTTATAGTGTTAATTGTGGGAAGTAATGTATTTTGAAATATTTTTTAATATGTTGTTAATTGAAAATTAAATATGGAAATCTTGTAATTCATTTTAGGTGTGGGTTGTGGGGTATAAGGTGTAAATGGTGGGAAGTAAGTTATTTTTAATTAATTCCTTATTAGTTGTTAATTAATATTAATTAATTGAAAATTAAATAATGAAATTGTGTAACTAATTTTAGGTGAGGTTTTGAGGTTTATGGGGTAAAGAGTAGAAAGCAATTATTTTTTAATTAATATAATTTCTTTATATGAGAATTAAGTATGGAAATTGCGTAATTATTTTTAGGTGTGGGTTGTGGGGTGTATAGAGGTAAAGGGTGGGAAGTAATTTATTTCTAATTTATGAATAATTTCTTGTTAATTAATATTATTTCATTAATTGAAAATTAAATAAGAGAACTTTGCAATTAATTTTAGTTGCAAGTTGTCGGGTTTATAGGGATACACTTCCTCCCACTCTTACCACTTGCCTGGCAAGCTTGGCAGAACCTACAATGTGCATCTGACAGCCTTTGCATTTGGGGTCAAAAGAAGCAAGTGACAATCCTGTCAAAAGTCTTGTCCTGCCCCAAATGTCCTGTCAAAGCCATGTCATGATCCAGACCCAGTAGGAAGGTCCTGAAGCGCTGGGCTACCACCAGCACACAGGATGGCCCAGGCTCAGCAACCTTAGGCTCGCTGTATAAGAGACCATTCTCACAGTAGAGACAGTGTGATCCAGACAGATTACCAGCTGCCTAGCTTGCAGTCTGCTGACTCAAACCCTCTAGAGAAGGGCATTCCTTCAGCTGCCCCAAGGAATTCTTCACTGGTGGGACCACCTTCTTGCTGCCAATGGGTCAGCTCAGATAAGTCCCCCAGTTCAGCCACTTGCTCCCCTGTAGATGCTGGGGCATCCCCAACAAGGTCAGCCTCCTCCCGGACCATGGGAACCTCAGGGGTGGGTTTGCCATGCCCCATGCCCTTTCTCTTGGCAGGCACCTGGGCCACTGTTTCAGGCTCCAGGTCCTTCTGTTCACCCTTACTGGCAGCCATGGACCAAGTGGTGATGCATGCCAACTCCGTCATCCCAAGCATCTCCAAGTGAGACCTGAGCTCCACATCTTTTCACAAGGACTGCTTGGGGTCATTACCTAGCAGACAATCTGCAGGCATGGTAGGGTTCACAACCACCCTTAAGGTACCTGAGACCCCCATTCAAAGGGAACCTGAACCACCATACACTGGCACTCTGAGTTGTCCACATCAACTTCTTGGCGGAATGCCCCGGGGGCTACTTGCTCCTCAGAGACCTGGTGACACTTGGACTGAGGTCACACTGACTCTAGTATCTCTGTGAGACTCTACCCTTCTCCCATTGATTGTCACTCAGGCGCTGTACTTGTTAGTGTTTACAGGCACCTGGTTTCCTGGGACCATCTCACTGCTACTTAGTGAGACAAGGGTAATTTCTGTGGGATCTCCACCCTCCGCTGGGTACCCCTCCTCTCCAAGGACTACACTAGCCAACACCTTGGACTGCCCACCAGTGGGTGGCTGTGCCTTTTTGGGGCACTTGGAATTCCCCTTCAATTGACTGTCCTGCTCACAGGCATAGCACTTGTGGGGACCGGTCTCTGTAGGCTTCCCTGAAAAGACCCCTAGTTTCTTATCTCCTGGGGGATGGGAACTTTTACCCTGGGTACTTGTTTGGGGCCCTTTAGGGAATTCCTGTGCTTTACCTTTGTCCCCCCACTTTTCCGCTGAGGACCCTGCCCACATTTAGTGGATTCTAACCCATACACCTTCCTGTGGATCCAGGTACTCACCCACCTGGTCACTGCTGCCTGACCTGGGGGGTGCCCCCTCCCAAAAGCACATCAACTCTTTGAATAGGATCCTCTGCCTCCACACCAACATCTCCATATTGCTCACTACCATGTCTTGCTACTAACCAGGCCCTCAGCGCCTTTTGTAACTCCTCTTTTCTAGTGAGGCCTCTGATTTGTAGGGATGCAACTGATGATGCTAGTGACTCAGGCATGATGCAATAGAAAGTTCAAGATTCCAACAAATTGCAAGATCAAAAATAGACCGAAAAAAAAGTATGTGTTATGTAATGGTCTGCGATATGGGAGTAGTGCACACCAATCACAGTCGGTCAAGTGCAGACGCAAGTTCTAACCTCACAGCTGACAACCAATGCCAGAAATGGGGGTCTCTAGCTGGCAGGTTGTTACCCTGTATAAGTAAGGTCCCTTCTTCCTAGTCAGGGGAAGGGAGGTTAAGCTACTAAAATATCCCCTGCTCACCCCCTTGGTAGCTTGGAAAAAGCAGTCAGGCTTATCTCAGATGCAGTGTGTGAAGCATTTGCACATAAGCAACAGTAATACAGTGAACACTCTACAAAAGAACACAGCACCAGTTTTATAAAACAATCCAATATTTTATCTGTGCAAAACAAGACCACAAACAATTAAAATCCATCATGCAGTTCTTAGAAATACAAATGAGCAAAATTCGATTTGAAATGCAGTTCCTTGAAGCCAATAGCTCATTCCGGGGCTATCACAACATTGTGAACAACAAATCCAAACAGTTCTGGCTGACGTGGCGTCACGGGCCGGCTACGGTGTCATGAAGACTTGCACAACAGTACCTTTAGAAATGCAGGACAACAGCTACCTCTCGTTGAGCTTGCATCGGCAGGCGTTGGATCCGGAGGTAGGTGCAGGAGTCAACAGGCCCTTGAAGTTCCACATGTTGCAGATCAAAATCATCGTGGCTGAAGTCAGGAGCGCTGGCATCGGTAGGCATTGGCAGGTGTCGGGGCTGTGGTGTGAAGTGCAGCGGTGCAGAATGCTGTGCCCTCTGGTTGAAGTGCAGGCAACGGCTCGGTGATGGTCGTCCAGCAGCATCGGTGAGACGAGGGCTGCAGTGTTAAGTGATGCGGTGCTCATCGCGGTACTTGCAGGTCACGGTGCAAGCAACGGAAGCAGCATTGCTGAAGCGCTGTCATCAGCTGATGAACGGGAGTCGATGGCACTGGTATCAGTAAGCCAAGTCTGTGGTGTGGGATGAGTGTGGTGCGTCGTGTAAATTAAGAGCAGTGCCCTTGAACCATGGTGCAAGCAGTGACGTCGATGTCGGTGTGGAGCAGCATTGTCGGAGATACCAGGTCGGCGACGTGAAGCAAGGCAGTGGGAAGTGTGGTGCCCACAGGCCATGGTGCAAGCAGCGGCTCGGTGGCGGCACCTTGTAAATATGGAAAATGGTGCTGCGCAACAGGAGCATCAAAAAAAGTGATGCTCTAGTTGCAGTGAGGGCTTGTAAATTTCTGTACTTTACTGTTAAAGTATGTTACTAAGGCCCTGCTTCCAGAAGTATTAATGTTAGGCATGTTAAAAGTGGTTGTAATAAGGGAACCACCTTTTTGCACAAGCCATAATGTTTTGTGAACCATCCTATGTACTAATAGGTTGGTTTGCTAAATACTTGTTTGGAGTGGTTCACAACCATACCTCCCTCATCAATAGTTATTAGATAGGTTCACAATTGTAACGGAAAGGGGTGCCAAAACATTGATTTCCAATGTTATTTATTACCTTAAGAAATCTTGAGAAGCGACTCAGAAAAATACGGCTGAATTGCATTGCGCCAAATTTGGCAGAAAGTTAAAATTTTACTCTCAATGTGAGCTTTTGTTACTAGGTGTCAGAACCCCGATCAGAGGGGTACGGTGCATGCAGGTGTTAGTGATCCCAACCGTGGGGGTTGAGGCCTTTTCCTCCTGATTTCCTGAGGCCCAAACTCCTATGGGTCCTGAGCAACTGAGCCACGTTATCCTTCTGTACTTATCTCTAGGTGGTAGATGTAAATGAGCAATGTCCATACTTACTTTTATAACCAAAAGAAGTGTTATTTCTGACTACTCATTCGAAGGAAGGTTACAACATTCACAGACAACAACATATTTTAAGTCGGGACTCAAGTGTTTTTATTTGTAAGTCCCTGTCCCACCAATTCCTCGCAATGTGATTGGGTTTATTCCCCATTCACAAGTGGTTGCATCCACAGAATCCTCACTAGCAAACCTTATCTCAGGAGTTCACTCTGACCCTTTCAGTACAGTCAAACGTTTCTTGGCGCTTTAGTGCTTTCAGCAGGGAGTCCACAATTCCTTAGTAGGCCCCTTAACAAATCATGGCAACTCCAGCAGGGAGGGAGTGTGTAGTGTCTTGAAGGGTGCCCTGTTTGTGGCATTCTCAACAGATCCAATCCTGTTTAGGTGAGTTGGCATCACACAAATGTAGAGGCAACACTCAGCAAGCACAGGCTCTCTCCTTAGTCTACACAGTCATGCTCCGGCAACAATCAGAGTTGTTCCTGTGCTCCTCCTGCAGGATATGTTCCTAAGCTCCCAAAGAAGATTAGCTGACACACACTGAATAACATGTGGTGGCAGCCATAACGGGACTCAGGGACAGAGTACCTGCACACTGAAAACAAATAAAAAATATATATAAGTGGTCAGGAGGAGCACTCTCTGACACCATTGGCAGAGGAGAGTTTACCAGTGCACTCAGCCCTAGTCTCAGCAATACCGCTGTGGGAAACATACTTTGGCAACAATAGGAGTTCTTGGCCCTCAATGACCCTCAGCAGCTAAGGGGACTTTAACCCCCAACCAGTAGTGTGCCCGTAGGCCCCTTTGCGGAGTAGTTGAGAAATGGGATGGGGACTTTGATGACGTCTCAGCAATCCTGCTGTGGGGGGACCTTCTTCTGGCAACAATAGGGGTTCTTGGCACCCAAACTACCATCAGCAACCAAGACGACTTCATCCCCAACCAGTAGTGTGCCAGAAGCTTCCCTTTGCAGAGTGGTTAAGAAAGGGGGCATGGCCTCCAATGATGTCTCATCAATCCCGCGGTGGGGGACTAATTTGTGGCAACAATAGGGCTTTTTGGCCCCCAACAACCCTCAGCAGCCAAGGGGACTTCATTAGGTGTGGTTCAGCAATACTGCGTCCACTCACTGAGCTCTGCAGAATTTGGCAGAGTTTTTCAGCAACTCTGCGGAATTCTACAGAGTGACATTCAGGGAGCTCCGCCCAGGCCTGGGTACTGCAGATAAGTCGGGCAAGTACTTTTTAGGATTTAAGGCATTTTAATTTACTGATAATTGCTGTTGCAGTAGTTTCATGATATTTTGCAATATTTTGTGAAAGTATCGCAGTACAAATCGATGACAAGGCAGTATGTGATTGCCTAATGACTACCTTTACAAAAGTTCAAGGCAGCCAAGTATCATGGCACTTCCTAGGAAGTACGGCAGTACTTTAAAAAAACTTTCCAAAAATAAGTGTTAAATTAAAAACACACCGTACAACATCATCTTTTACAAATATAGTGTGCTACCGTAATACAGAAAAATAGCTATGCCCATAAAATAGCACAGTTGTAAAAATATATATTGAAAAATATAAATAATTTTCTCTACATCCGTTCATCAACTTTCAAGCTATGTCTGTCTCAACTATCACACTCCACTTTACACCACTCCACACTACACAAGACCACTCCAAGTCGTTCAAATGTATGTCACTGCACTGTTCACCACTCCAGTCTTCGCTGCACCAGTGTACACTATTCCACTGTATTCCAGTCCATTCTGTGCCACTCCACTCCACACCACTCCACTGTGCGCTGTTACACTGTACGCTATTACACTGTACACCACTCCATTATATGCTACTCAACTGAATATCATTCCACTGTACACCACCACAGTGCAAGTCACTACGGTGTATGTTATTCCACTGTATGCCACTCCATTCTACGCCACTTAACTGTACACCAGTCCTTGGTACACTATTACATTCTACTCTTTTTCGCTGTACAACACTTCACTCTAAGCTAATCCACTGAATGGCACTCCACCGTATTCCACTACACTCAATGTAATTCCATTCGACACCAAATCACTCTACTGTGTGCTATTCAATTCTACTCCCCTATAGGCCACTCCACTGTATGGCATTCCACTCTATGCCACTACCTACCACTCCATTCTACGCAATTCCACTGTACACCAGTCCACACTATTCTATCTTATGCCACTCCAAGCTTTTTCTCTTTAGAATACTCCATGCTATTTCACTAATTGCCACTCCATGCAGTTCCACGCTATGCCACTCCAAGCCACTCCACTGTACACCACTTGATGCCACTTTACTGCACCTCACTCCACTCTATGTCTTCCACAATAAAGCACAATAAGCTTTTCCACTCCATGCCACTCCGTGCTATTCCAATGTACACCATTTGACTATATGCCACTCAATACAATGCCACTCCGAGCTATGCCACTCCACTCACTCCACGCCTCTATTCCTCACTCCACTGTATGCAACTTTACTCTACGCTGCTCCATTGCACTCTATTGCACTTGAACCCAATCCACTCTATGCCACTCCACTATACACTATTCCACTCTATGTCACTCCATTTAATAGTATTCCACTGTACATTGCTACACTCTATGCACTCTACTCTATACCACTCAACCCTATGCTATCTGACTCTAAGTGACTCCACTCTCCTCATACAACACTCCACTGTATGCCACTACAATGTATGCTATTTCAGTGTACTGTACTTTAGCCCATTCCATTGTACTTAACTCTACTTTATATCCCTCCACTGTACGCTATTCCTCTGCACGCCACTCCACTCTATCCCACTTCATGCTACTCCACTGTACTCTGCTCAGCCTTACTGTACACCACTCAACAACAGTCTACCCATCCATTCTACTACACTATTCTCCACTCTATAGCACTACAGTGTACAACTATTTATTCCTGTCAAAGCCAGTGAAAGGCACTCTACTGTATGACACTCTATTGCACTATATGCAATTCCCTTTATGCTGATCCACCCCACTTTACTATACTCCAGACTATGAGACACTACTCCACTCTACTCCATTGTACTCAACTACTGCACTCCATGCCACTGGACTGTACGCTACTTTATGCCACTGAACTCTACAACAGTCTAGGCCACTCTACTCTACCATACTGTACTGCCCTCTACTCCACTATGCAACAAAGTAATCCACTCTGTGCCACTTGACTCTATGACAATTTCCAAAACTCTACAACACGCTGGTCCACTCCACTTTCCCACACACCACTCTGCAACACAATACTCCACTGTATGCTATGCCAGCCTATTCTACAGCATACTACTCCACTTTATGCTATGGCACTCCACTGCACTCCACTCCACAACATTTTAGCCCACTCTAAAGCACTGTACAACACTATGCCACTGTATTACACTGTACTCCACTCTATGAGCCTACACTACACAACCTGCTACTCCACTTTATGACACTTTTCAGCACTCTCTGACACCCCACTTCACTATATTGTATAAGACACCACTCTAAGTTATAACTGTTTTTCTCAACTCTACTCAACTCCTGTCCCCTCTAGCGCACTCCTTGCCACGCAAAATCTTCAAGTTATTATAACTCGGGCATCTCAATAAAAAGCACGTTCAACTTGGTATCCACAATACATTAACTTTAAGGCACCATTCTACTCTGCACTCTGTTCTCACAAATGATGTGATTTGCGATGTCATAAGTGATGTAAATGTTATCGCTTTACATGGCATAAATGATATGTTGTGAAAGGGTATAAGCAGTGCATGGAGAAGGTGCAAGTTATAGCTATGGGTGGGCAGAATTTCCTCAGCTCCCGAGGCCCCCGCCGTGTCTGTGAAGTGACGATCAGCGCGCTGATGTCATTTCACAGAAACCGAAACTGAAATGAGCCTTTCGGCTCATTTCAGTTTCACTTTCTATGAGCTCAGGTGGCTCAGTTTCACTTTCAATGTGTTCAGGTGGTTCAGTGGATCCCTGCTTGGGGATCGCCAAAGGAGGGTGATCCCCAAGCAGGGATCCACCCACTAGACACCAGGGAGGGGGGAGCGGCCCCTTGGGCAAGGGCCTTCACTCCCCCCATGTAGAAAGACGGGAGAGGTATCATTGGAAAGGGGAGAATCTCCCCTTTCCAATGGTACCCCTCTCCAGTGGATCTCTGCTTGGGGATCGCCCCAGGAGGGCAATATTTTTAGGGTGGGGTCTGCCTGAAACGGGCACGCCAATGCCCCCCGCCACCATTACAGCATTTCTGCCCTCCTTGGGAGGCAGATGGGGCACTAGCCCCCAATCTGCCCCTTCGGGGGGGCAGAAAGCCCACTTGTTGCCAGGGATTTTTCATTGCCATATATATTTAGGCATTGGCATGCTCATTTTGGGCAGCGCTCACCCCCCTGCCACCATTGCATCCTTTCTGCCCCCCGACAGGGCAGAATGCCCACTAAATGCCAGGGATTTTTTTGCACAATTATTTTTAGGGTGGGGGCTGCCTGAAATGGGCATGCCAATGCCCCTACCCTGCCACCATAACAGCCTTTCTGCCCCCCTGGGGGCAGAAAGCCAACTAAACGCCAGGGATTTGTTTTGCACATTTTTTTTTAGGGTGGGTGCTGCCCGAAATGGGCACTCCAATGCCCCCACCCTCCCACAAAAATGACAGTCTTTCTGCCCCCCCAGGAGGCAGATTGGATCTGTAGCCCCCAATCTGTCCCCCCCAGGGAGGCAGAAAGCCCACTAGAAACCAGGGATTTGTTTGTTTTATTTGTGTAGGGGCTGCCCAAAATGGGCATGACAATACCCCTACCCCTCCCCCAGAGGAATTCCAGTCTTTCTGCCCCTCGGGAGGGCAGATGGGGGCAGTGGCCCCTGATCTGCCCCTCGGGGGGCAGAAAGCCCACTAGGCGCCAGCGATTACGTTGACATTTTTTATGCGTGGGGGCTGCCCAAAATGGTCATACCAATGCCCCCATCCCTACAAAAAATAGCCACAGTCTTTGCCCCCCTTGGGGGCATATCAGGGTAAACCCCCCTCCCCCGATCATTTTGTGATAGGCAATTTTGATGTCGCGTCAATTCTATGCCTGTGCGGTAAATTCCGTTGCAATTGCGGAATTTGGGTAATTTCACGTTCCGCAGAGAACGCGGAATTGCCCAAAATTCTGCGTTCCGTGGCTTCGCGGAATTTTTTGCTTGTTCACGTTCTCAAAATGCTTGTTCGCAAGATATTTCCCACGAGCAGGCAAACAGGGTTCATGAACAGAAAAAAAGCATCGCAAACAAGTAATTCCGCGTGTTTGCAGAATTTCTGCAAGCTCGCGGAGATTTTTTACCATTTCGCGGAGCTTTACGTAGCGCAACTACGCAAATTCCGCCCACCCCTACTCAATACGTTTTGGGCCCTTGCCTGCTGCGGGTACTTGGGCCTCCCACATGAGTGATGCACCATTGTTATCGGGAGACCCGGAGAAACGCTGGGTGGTAGTAAATTTGTGTCAGCCCAGTGATGCCACAACTTAACCACACAAAAATGTGTGGAAACGTGATTTTTTTCAGCTAAATCTGAGGTTTGCAGGGGATTCTGGGTAAGAAAACATTGGGGGACTCATGCAAGCCATACCTCCCTAGCATCCCCCGGGTGTCTAGTTCTAAAAAATGTATAGGTTTGCTAGGTTTCCCTAGGTGCCGGCAGATTAAAAAACTACAGGTAGGCACTTTGCAAAAAACGGGTCATTTTTCACTGTGAAAATGTGGTGTGTCCACCTTACCTTTTGGGCCGTTTCCTGTCGCGGGCACTAGGCCTACCCACATAAGTGAGGTACCATTTTTCTCGAAAAACTTTGGGGAACGCGAGGTGGGTGAAATTTTGTGGAGCCACGCAGATTCCAGAACTTTGTTTTTTTGGACAACTTTTCAGGTTTGCAAGGGATTCTGGGTAACAGAACCTGGTAAAAGCCAGTCAAGTCACCCCATCCTGGATTCCCCTGGCTGTCTAGCTTTTACAAATGTATAGGTTTGCTAGGTTTCCCTAGGTGCCAGCAGAGCTAGGGTTTAAAAACTACAGCTAGGCACTTTGCAAAAAAGGGTCATTTTTCACTCTGAAAATGTTGTGTCCACCATGCGTTTTGGGACTGCTAGAAATGGGGGGCTCTAGTTGGCAATGGCTGGCCACTGTCCAAGTAGGGACCCTTCTTCCTAATTCAGAGTAAGCAGGCTACACCCTTTGATAACCCCTGCTCAACCCTGTGGTAACGCAGCACGAGCAGCTAGGTTTATCTCAGAGGCAATGTGTGAAGCATTTATGACCATACACAGTAACAAAGTGAAGAACACTACAAAGGGACACCATACAGGTAGTTATAAAAAATAAGTATCTTTATATATAGATTTAACACAAGACCAATAACAGTAAAAAAGTAACAATACTAGAAAATAGGGTTACTCTTGAAACGCTGCCAAAAATAGTTCAAAGTGTGCAAGGAGGAGTTCAAAGCAATGGTCTCTGCGACCCTTTTACTTACAAGGTACCTGGATTCTGTAGCAAAACAACCAAAGTGTTGCAAAGGAGCTGTAGCGATGATTTTCCTCATGCGAGGCCAGTGATGCGTTGAATCCTTGCCGCAAGGGAGGATGATGCGTTGATCTGCAGAAGCATGTGGGAAAAAGCGTCAAACTTCTCCACGCTAAGCTGGCGATGCATTGAAATCCTTGCCGCAAGGGAGGATGATGCACCGAGCCTGTTGCGTGTGCGACCCTGTTGCGATCAGAAGAAATGGCGCTCCATGAGGGAGAGACGATCCGGGTGCGATGCAATAGAAATGGCGGACGCCCAGCGTCCGCGCTGCGATGTCGTGAAGCGATGAACTCGATGCGATGATCTTTGGTCAGCGAGCACTTGGAGGCCCGCAAACATGTGATGCGATAATCTTTGGGTTAGCGAGCAGTTGGCAGCCCGCAACCGTGCGATGCGATGACCTTCGGGTTAGCAAGCTTTTGGCAGCCCGCAAACGAGCGATGCAATGATTTCTGGTAGCGAGCCCTCAGCGGCAGCTGCGCGATGATTTTCCGTGCGCTTTCAGCTACGGCGGCTCACAACCGGACGTTAGCGAACATTTTCAGCACTCTCTTCTCTGTAGTAGAACTAGAGGCCCTGGAACTCGTAGGAGCCTCACCTGCAGATAGAAATCCTCGCTGGGAGGAAACAGGAGGCTGGTGGTGGAGTCTGATATGCCTGAGACTCCCGCAGGAGGCTAGCTCACTTCTAGCCCTTGGGTGATTGCTTTAGCAAGTTAAAATAAAATTTCTCTTCAAAGTCCTTTTCCTCTTCTTCCAAGTCCAGTGAAAACTACTGCAGGCCAATCCAAGAAACAGCACACAAGCACAAGGACAGTCACCTCCTGCAGATTCCTTCAGTTACATGGACAGAGGTTCTTCTTGATATCCAGGAGCAATACAAATTGTAGGGGTTTCAGCACAGATATTTATACCCCAAAAGTCTTTGTTCTAAAGAGTCACAAGCCACTGAACCCAGCCAGAACCAGTTCTGCTCAGTCCTGGAGCACTTTGTTTACCAGGCTGCTTCTTTCCTTTCAGAGTGCAGGGCAGAGACATCAGACGCACCACAGGAGGTGGACCCAGCATTGTGGAGGGAAGGCACAGCCCTATTCAGGTCCCAGGTGGAACTCCTGCCACCCATCTAGAAGCAGATCTCTCTATTCGCCACTGGGACACCTCACCCTGTCTCCTGGAATTCCCCAGCCCTGTCACTCCAAAACCAGACAGCCAATACACATAGCAGCAGAGCACAATGGAAGGCTTAGGCAAGAAAATACCTACTTTCTAAAAGTGGTATTTTCAAACACAGAATATAAAAATAAACTTCACTAAAAGATGTATTTTAATATTCTGAGCTCAGGCATACTAAATTCGTTTTTCTAGCATGTTCTTTGGGTCAGTTAGGACTATAGAATATTATAGTCAAACTGCCCATTCTGCCTATGGAGAACAGGTAGCCTTACAGTAGTGAAAAACAAAATTGGGTGTAATTCACTACCAGGACATGCTACACACATGAGGGCATGTCCTACCTTGCACATACAATGCACCCTACCATAGGGGTGACTTACATGATGCCAAGGGAAGGTTCAGGGGCTGGAAAGTGGGTGCACTTCACAGCCAAGATGGCAGTTCTGGACTGCACACAGACTCTGCAGTGGCAGGTCTGAGGCATACTTTACAAGCTGCTTCTGTGGGTGGTGCAAATCAGCGCTGCAGGCCCACCAGCAGCATTCGGTCTACCAGCCCTGGGCACACACCGGCCACGCTACTAGGGACTAACAGGTAAACCAAATAAGCCAGTCATGGATATACTAATTCACATATCATATTTACACAGGGAGAGCATATGCACTTTAGCACTGATCAGCGGTGGTAAAGTGCCCAGAGTCATAAAGCCAACAAAAACAGGTTAGAAAAAAATCTAGGAGGAAGGCAAATAGCTTAGGGATGTCCCTGCAAAAAGGGCCATTTCCAACAGGGCAGTTTCCTGTTGCGGGCACTAGGCCTACTCACACAAGTGAGGTTCCCTTTTTCTCAGAAGACTTTGGGGAACGTGAGAAAAATGTGTTTTTTTAAAACAATTTTTTAGGTTTGCAAGGGATTCTGGGTGACAGAACCAGGTGAGAGAGAGTCAAGTCACCCCACCCTAGAGTCCCCTGTGTGTCTAGTTGTCAAAAATGTATAGGTTTGCTAGGTTTCCCTAGGTGCCGGCAGAGCTAAGGTTAAAAATCTACAACTAGGCACTTTGCAAAAAAAGCGTAATTTTTCACTGTGAAAATGTGGTGTGTCCACGTTGCGTTTTTGGTTGTTTCCTGTTGTGGGCACTAGGCCTACAAACACAAGTGGGGTACCATTTTTCTCAGGAGACTTAGTGTAACACAGAATTGTAGAGCAACTGTTATTACCTATTGACTTTTAATGCTTTTCTTCCTTCCAAATGAAAGACCATGTATAAAAAAGAAGTCAGTTTGAAAAATTACCTATAATTCTCAGGCTAGTATGGGTACTCCCAATTTCAGAAACGTGCAAATATCTACTGTTTCTAAACTCTATATTTTGTTTCCATTTCAGAAATACATAGGTGTCCATCATACCAATTTTTCCATGTATACATTTTCCCAAAATAATTGCTATATAACCGGTACATAATAAAAACCCATTGCAAGTCGCTGCTCGGTTATTGGCTCTGGGTTCGTCGAGTTCTTGGTGAACCCACAAGTCCTATATATCCTCACAACCAGAAAGGTCCAGCAAATGTAACGGTATATTGCTTTCATACAGCTGTCATAATTAGAAGAAGTTACAGGTGATAACGTTGACACCAATGGCTGTTTTATTCAACTAGTTTTCAATGTTTCCTATCGCTACCTGTTAGTTTCTATGAAGAAACCTTGAAGGATCTACACAAATGACCCCTTGCTGAATTCAGAATTTTGTCTACTTTTCGAAAATGCTCTCCAGGATCCATTATTGCTTTCATACCCATTTCTACCATTAACTGGAAGGAGGTTGAAAGCACAAAAACTAGCAACAATTGGCTACGCCCCAGAAAAATGCCCAAACTGTGTAAAAAATGTTGGTTTTCTGACAAAAGTCTGTTTGTACCTGAAAGCTGGGAAGATGGTTATTTCAGTACCACAACCGCTTTTTTGATACCATTTGCAGGGAAAAAAAACAGATGCTTTCATCTGGAGCCCTTTTTTCCCATTTTTCCACAAAAAAACAAAATATAGCGGTATTTTGGCTAATTTCCGGGTCCCCTCCAGGGGAATCCACAAACCCTGGGTCCTTTAAGAATCCTCATGATGTTGGAAAAAAGGAGGCAAATTTGGCGTGGATTTCTTATGTGGTCAAAAATTTACAGAGTCCTAAGTGCGAATTGCCCCATATAGCCAAAAAAAGGCTTAGCATGGGGGGGGGGGGGGGGGGGAGGTAAGGCCCAGCAGCGAAGGGGTTAAGGATCATGTAAAGGTTCAAACATTGATTAACCATTGACAGTCTTGGACAAATACCGTACTGTACTATTCATAAAATATTGTTTTCATTTACCCAACCGGAAAGCCTATCTAATAAAATGGTCCAACCACCTCTACCAACGAATCAAGAGGGGAGATTGGTCTATAACAATGAGTGCTGTTTCTGTCTCCTTTTTTAAAAACAGGAACAATGACAGATATCGCCCAGGAACCAGGGGGACTAGTTACAACTATTGCATTAATGATAGAGGTAAGGGCCGGTACCCAAATATCCATCTCAGGGATATAAAGATTGGGTGGAAGCCCGTCTGGACCTGGGACTTTGTTTTTAGACAACCGCCGCTATACCTTTTCTTACTTCCTCAGCTGTGAACAGGCCTTCAACCTGGCCCGGACCCTCGCTCAAAGTGGAAGAGGACTGAAAGATTCCTCAAAATGACTTACCCAGTCATCTTCCATAATTTGAGCCTCAAATGGATTGGTGGTGTTCGTCGCCAAAAAAGGACTATTTATACTACTCCAGAATTGTGAACTGTCCTTTAAAACAGCCTTACGTCTTGTAATTTCTGCCTTGTATTGGCTGAGAAATTCCTTGACTAAGCAGGGGACCCTTAATTTGATACCTAGTGCTTCTTTCAATTTCCTTAATGCCTGAGATCAGTCAGAGTCAAACTATCTTTGGGCCAAACCCTGATGCCACATACTGGAGCCTTCAATAAGGTTACTATAGTACAGAAAAACCTCTAATTTATCTGGTGGGTCATCCTGCTCTTCCAAGCAGATAGTGAGCGCCTTATGGCACTAAGCAAACAAGGACTCATAAAAAGAGTCTGGAATTATATGTGCCCACTTATGTCTCCTCTAACTCCTACCCCTAGGGTTTGTACTAAGATAGGTCAGCGGGTCATAATGCACAATGAATTGTGGTCACTAAAAATACTTAAAAGGATATTAAAATCCAAGATATAATAAAAGACAGGTGTGGAAACAAAAATAAAATCAATAAAGGACTCGCTATCCCTCCCTATGAAGGTGGGATTATTATTCTTCTTGTAGGGGGGCAACGTGCTCATGGAAGATATTATATCAAACTCACTCACAATGGCGTTAAGATTACCTCCCTGGAGGGTATGTTCCATGTGCATGCCTGTTGTGGGTGGGCAACCCATGATCTTTGGACCATCAGTCCTCAGTTCCCACACAGATGGACGTTAAAGTCTCCTACAATCATGATGATAATTCCGTGTACATTAGGATTTCTCAAGTTTATTAAAAATGAACCTTACAGGGAAATTTTACAAACGTCTGGAAAAGACGATATAGCATTATAAAAATGCAAAAGCAGCAACTTACAAGACCCACAAGAAAATAACAGAGCCTACAAATTGAACATTTCTGTGGGCCACACAACAAGACTATATTGAACTGCTAAGGAAACAAAGACAATCAATCCCCCATTGATCTGCCCGCCAGCGGCGTCGTGGCAGGCACAAAAAAGGTGTTATATCCCGCCAGGAAGAAACAACTCTCAGTGGCCCAAGTTTCCTGAAGGCAAATCACTTCACCCTTTCATAAAAGACAACGATACAGGGCCAGTAATCTTGTTCTCTATGCCAGCAATGTTCCAAGACCTAAAGTTACATTCCTTGTAGTTAAATGAAACAGAACCAGAAATGCAGGAGAAATTCTGCTCTGTAGGGATCATTGGCTCCAGAGTGACTACTTCCTACAGTCAGTCGCATACATCCAATAATGCTAATGGTACAAAGCTATTAGAAAGGGCTATGTCAGGGGCACGATTCAGGGGCCGATAAAAATATCCCAGGGGAAGAGCCACAATAGTAGAAGTAGAAGCACTAGCGGCAGACTGGTTGGAAGCTGCTAAAAGTCTCCCAGCCTCATGGGGTCTGTTGAAGTTAATAATGATACAATCACACTCACAACTCATTGTAGCTCTTCCTACCCAATTGACTCTATGCCCCATGCTGATGTGTCTTTCCACCCGTATGCCTATGATGATGTTGAGCTTCAACCAGTGCAAGACTTTATTCTTAAATTGGCCAAAGTCCTCTGTGACTCTGGGTAAGAGTGAGGATACGTTCCCCAAGACTTCTACATATGTGGTTGATTCCGGTGGTAAGTGGTGGGTGATTGGTCTCTGGCTGAGATTACTAGATACACCAAAATGTGGTCTATTTTCCCTTCCACTGGGCACATCAACTATTTTTCAATAAGCAACTCTGGGTCTTACGTTGGGCCTAGGGCTGTCTGTTGTGGATGCCCCCTCGTTCATCATCAAGAGGGGACAGACAGACTGCATGAGTGGGTGTGACAAATGAGTGACACTCTCAGGCTTTTGCAGCATCAGTGGCTCATTATCCTTTTGCCATGTTCCCGATCACTATGACTCTTGGTGATAAACCAGTTGGAACAAGATTTTGATTTTATACTGCTGTTTGGCCAGCTAAGTTTATCTGGTTAAGGTTAATAAGCTCCATTTCTCTTGCTGTCAAACGTTGTTCAATTGGATCTAGTTTAGCATTTACGGCAGCTAGTAGGGGGACCTTTATGCAGGTCCAACACGATCACCAAGTCTGATTTGGCAAAAATCTGTGGGTCATGCAAACAAGGCTGCGGGCTGTCAAACCTAGGGCACTTGCATCTTTATCAAACGGAGTTCATTTGACGCATATGATAAGCAATACGGACATTATGCTAATGGGGACCAATGCATGGAGTGCTTCTGGATGGCAGCTGCGGGCCTTTGAAAAAGAACTTTATGAGTCCGAAACGCGTCAGGTTAACTAACACTGATTTCTCCTAAAAAATTTGACCAATAAAAGGAGGAGCCAAATGTGAGTGCGTCTTTGTTCTCTTTTGCCAAAGAGGTGTGAGTTTGTATGTTAATGGCAGAAGACGGCACCACCGCAGTATGTTGTTCAGGTCTCTGGGACTTTGGATTATGGCCCCATTCGGAGAAGTCTTGATTGTTTGGCAAACTTTGGGAGGTGTTTAGTACTGTGGCTGCCAGAATACTTACCTATTTGAGGAATGATATGCAGTATTGTTTTCCTCCTGACAGCAGGTCCCAGAATGCATCTTTATCAAAAGGAGTTCATTTGACTCTTATGATGAGCAATACAGACATTATGCTAATAGAGACCAATGCATGGAGTGCTTCTGGATGGCAGCTGCGGGTCTTTGAAAAAGAACTTTATTAGTTCGAAACACGTCAAGTTAACTAACACTGATTTCTCCTGGTTTTCCTAAAAACTTTGACCAATAAAAAGAGGAGCCAAATGTGAGTGCGTCTTCGTTCTCTTTTGCCAAAGAGGGGTGTGTGTCTGTGTGTGTGTGTGTGTGTGTGCGTAAAACTGGCTAAATGGATTTTTAATAAATTTGGCAGAACTATACGCTGTGGTGCAGAGATGATGCTTTTTGGGTATTGCAGTTGAGTACATTAAGTATTTGTTAAGTTATAAGGCATGTAAACTTATTGATATCTGTCACTTCAGCACTTTCGCTGAACTTCACAAATTTTTGTGAAACTACTGAGGTACATTGTGATAAACCTATTTGAAACTATATAAAAAAATATTAATAAAGTTCCCTGTCTATGACCACTTAAATAAAGTAGCAATAGGTAGGGACATATTACTTACCCTTATCTAAGGCCCTAACTCTGAACACAGCTAAATTGCAGTGTAAACAATATGGCTGCCTTTTCAGCTCTAAAAATAGCCATTACCCAATTACATACTGGATTGTCATCGCCATGTACCATGGTATACTGTAAAGTTATCGCAGTTGACCATGGCTCAAAATATATCTAAGGCCTAGTTGCATTATCGTATTGAGGTACCCTTGCTTTATGCATGGTGTTGCATGGGCAACACAATACTTGTCAGATTTACAAAGCAATGCAAAGCCACCATGCGCGGCCCTGCATTGATTGGTAAATATGAAGAAATGCAAGGCAGCACAACTCACTGTTACTCTGCAAACCACAATCTCCATTGCTGCTAAATTTCACATACATCTGTATGCCACACCACTGTAGCCACTCCACCATATGCTATTCAACCCTACGCCACTCCATGTTAAACCTCTTCACTGTATGAGACTCCACTCTACATCACTCCACCCTACACTGTTACACTGTACGCAATACCCCTATGGGGTACTACACTATATTCTCTTACACTGTACGCACCTCCGGTTTACACCACTCCAGTCTAAGTGACTCCACTGTACACCACTCCACTGGACGCTATTCTACTAAACGCTATTTCACCCTATGCCATTCTACTGTAAGTCACTCCATTCTACTCTATTCCACAAAATGCTTCTCTACACTACAACACTCCACTGTACGCTGTTCCACTGTATGCCAGTCCACTGTACGCTACTCTATGCCACTTCATTTTAAGCTATTTGAATGGACGTCACTCCAATGTACGTCACTCCACTGTATGCTATTACACTTTACCCAACACACCACTGTATGCCACTCCAGTCTATACCAATCCATTATACGCCACTCCACTGTAGATTTATCCACTATCACACTTGATGCCACTCCACTGTACAACACTCGGTTGTATGCCACTCCACTCTACGCTCTTACACTGTACACTGCTCCACTCTACGCCAGTTCTATCTTGTATGCAACTCCACTCTATGCCTTTTCAGTGTATGCCACTTCACTGAATGCCACTCCACCATATATGCTACTCCAGTATATGCTATTCCACTCTAGGCCATTCCAGCGTATGCCACTACACTCTACCCTACTCCATTCTATTCTATTACATTGGATGCCACTCCAATATATGCTACTATACTCGACCCATTCCAGTGTATGCCACTCCAGTCTACACCACTTTACTATATGCTACTCCACTATATGCTATTCCAGTCTTTGCCACTCTGTTGTACACCACTTCACTCTACAGTGTTCCACTGTATGCCACTCCACTCTACGCCACTCCAGTGTATCCCACTCCACTGTACACTACTCTATTGTATGCTAATCCAATGGATGCTACTCCACTCTACACCACACCACTACATGCTACTTCACTCTATCCCACTCCACTGCACACCACTCCGGTCTACTCCACTCCATTCTACACTATTGCACTCTACCCCACCCCGCGAAACACCACTTTACTGTACGCCAATCCACTGTAAGCTACTACACTATACACTATTATGCTTTACACCACTCCACTCAACGCTCCAACGCTGTACACAGCTCCACTCTGCGCCAGTCCTATCTATGCTATTACACTGTAAGCAATTTCCCTCTGTGCTTCTTCAGTGTAGCTACTCCACTGTGGGCCACTCTGCTATATGCTATTCCAGTACATACTATTCCACACTACGCAATTCTGGTGTATGCCACTCTAGTCCACACCACTACATTATATGCCACTCCACTGTAGAGTTATCCACTATACACTATCACACTCGATGCCACTCTACTATACAACACTCCATTGTATGCCACCCCACTCTACACTCTTACACTGTACACATCTATACTCTACGCCAGTTCTATATTGTATGCAACTCCACTCTATGCCTTTTCATTGTATGGCACTCCACTGAATGCCACTCTGCTATATGGAAAAACCAGTATATGCTATTCCACTTTACACCATTCCAGAGTATGCCACTACACTCTACACTACTCCATTCTATGCTATGACATTGGACGCCACTCCAATGTATGCTACTACACTCGACCCCATTCCAGTGGATGCCACTCCAATCTACACCACATTGCTGTATGCTACACCACTATATGCTATTCCAGTCTATGCCACTCTATTGTACACCACTTCACTCTACAGTGTTCCACTATATGCCTCTCCACTAAATGCAACTCAACTCTATGCCACTCCAGTGTACACCACTCCTTTCTATGCTAATCCAATGGATTCTACTCCACTCTACACCACTGCACTACATGCTACTTCACTCTATCCCACTCCACTGCACACCACTCCAGTCCAGTCTACACCACTCCATTCTACACTACTACACTCTACCCACCCCACGAAACACCACTTCACTGTACGCCAATCCACTGTACGCTACTACAGTATACACTATTATGCTTTACGCCACTCCACTCAACGCTCTTACACTGTACACAGCTCCACTCTGCGCTAGTCCTATCTATGCTATTACACTGTATGCAACTTCACTCTGTGCTGCTTCAGTGTAGCTAGTACACTGTATGCCACTCCGCTATATGCTACTCCAGTATATGATATTCCACTCTACGCCATTCCAGTGTATGTCACTACACTCTACCCCACTCCATTCTATGCTATTTTATTAGATGCCACTCCACTGTATGCTACTACATTCTACCACATTCCAGTGTACGCCACTCTAGTCTACACCACTTCACTGTACGCTCCTCCACTCTATGCCATTCCAGTGTATGCCACTCCAGTCTACACCACTCCATTATACGCCACTACACTGTTGAGTTATCCACTATACACTATCACACTCAATGCCACTCCACTGTACAACACTCTGTTGTACGCCACTCCACTCTCCACTCTTACACTGTACACAGCTCCACTCTACGCCGGTTCTATCTTGTATGCAACTCCACTCTATGCCTTTTCATTGTATGCCACTCCACTGAATGCCCCTCCGCTATATGCAACTCCAGTATATGCTATTCCACTCTACACCATTCCACTGTATGCCACTACACTCTACCCTACTGCATGCTATGCTATTACATTGGACGCCACTCTAATGTATGCTACTACACTCAACCCCGTTCCAGTGTACGCCACTCCAGTCTATGCCACTTTACTGTATGCTACTCCACTATATGCTATTCCAGACTATGCCACTCTATGGTACACCACTTCACTCTACACTGCTCCCCTGTATACCACTCCACTATATACTACTTCACTCTACACTTCTTCAGTGTACAACACTCAACTCTACACCACTCCATTATACGATAGTCCAATGGATGTTACTCCACTTTACACCACTCCACTACATGCTACTTCACTCTATCCCACACCCCTGCACATCAATCAAGTCTACACCACTCCACTCTTTGCCACTCCACTCTACACTATGACATGCTACCCCACTGCACAAAGCACAACTTCAGAGTATGCTACTACGCTGTGTGCTGTTATACTTTACTCCATTCAACTGTACGCTACTACACTATACGTTGTTATACTCTCTGCCACTCCAGTTTATGCTACTCTACTCTATGCTTTAAAACTTTATGAGACTCCAGGGCACCCTACTCCACTCTACACCACTCCAGTGTACTCTCCTCCACTCTACAAACCTCTACTATACTATATGCCACTCGACTAGACCTTACTCCATTCTATCCCTGTACACCCCACTGTCCAAATTTGCACTTGACTCTATGCTTGTAAACTTTATTATATAAACACTCTACTTTGCTACAGCTTCCAACACTGTACGACACAGCACTCCACTCTAATGTATGAGACGCCACCCCAGTTTACAAGTTTCCTTGATTCTATGCTACACCACCTCAATGTAGACCACCCCACTCTATGCTAATCCACCTTACCCTACTCTACTCAATGCCACTCCACTCTATGCTATTCCACTCTATGCCACTTTACTCTTCTAAACTCCACTGTGCAGTATTCCACTGTATAGTACTCCACTATATCCTACTCCACTTTACGATAATCCAATCTACGCCATTACAGTGTACACCACTCCACTCCATGCCACTCCATTGTATGAAACTCTCCTCCACTGTATATAACTACCACATTTCAAGGCACTCTATGACATTTTATTCCATTCTATCTCAATACACTTCACTGACCACGTATGTACTGAACTCTATGCCCGCACACTCCAATCTACAAAACTTAATTCCACTATACAACACTTTGTTTTATATGACACAGTACTCCACTCTACTGTACAAGACTCCACTTCATTTTACAACATTACAACCTATGCAACACCATTACACTACATTCCATGCCACTCTACTACACACAATAGACTTTATTGTACTTTTCTTGACACTGCATTACACCACCATACTCAACTCTACTCACTGTGTTGTATAGTGTTGTGCAGTAGAGTAGCGGAGAGTCTTTGAGTGTAGTGTTGTACAGTGGAGTATCAATATTTGTGAGAACAGTGCATGGTAAAGTGTTGAGATTTAGTTAGGGCTGTCTGCTCAATGATCTGAAAAGAGTGTGTAATGAGGTTCTCTACTCATAATATTTTGAAGGTGGTTGATAAATTGTAAATGACAGTTATAACTATAATTTTAGAATTTCTGAACTTTGTGTAGTTTAAACTAGGTTTGTATAGGGAACATAAGTTTTCCTAACTATAAATAAGCTTTAACCTTGAGTTTTTTGATCGAATATATATAAATGATTTATAATTTCTAAGTGGTCAGTTTGGGCCCCTCCCACTAGGAACTTTTGGTTGGGTAGGTTCATCCCCCCTTCTTTCCATATCAGTGCGCCCTGTTGGGTATCGGAAGCTCCAACATATTTTTTTCTGTGATGGCCCGTGATTCCGACCATTGTAAATTTGTGTAACGACAGCCACATTTGTTCATCCACAATGCACGAAGTGAGAAAAGCCTCGCTCATCCAATGATATGCCCTTTATTTTTAATTGGATTCACAAAACCTATATATATTTGTAAATTTGTGAAGGATCCACAAACTAACCATCCAAATATCTCCAAATGTAACTTCCTGATGTCCAGACTGGGTTACTTTTTAAATGCTAATTTTCTTAAGCCTACTGAAATGATTTTTAGTAAGCCAAGCAAAGACACTTCCTGGAGTACATTTCTATTCGCATTACAAGTTTGATTTAATTCTGCTCAGCCCTTTTATTTGTATCAAGGAACAAAGGATCATATGTCAGTTAAATTGGGAAATGTCACTTTTAGGACCCCTTATTTTTAGGCTCTTGTACTTGATGCATCTGCACAAAACACCACAAAACAAAACACAAACAACCATGAAGAGCCTTAAGTAGATGTGCTGTTTTTTTTAAAGTTGAATGTAGATTTGTTGAACAGCACCAAAGTTATTAAGAAAACCAAAATATGATTTTCAATCGACTACTGAAGATGGAATGGATGGAAGATGGTGCTTAACACCCACAACCTACTCCTCATGGGCTTACATATTTAAGCTACTACAAACCCTGAAATGAAAAACATTGTACAATCTCTTTAACCTGACAACTGTAATCTTTAACAAAATGTTAATGTTTTGAGCATGTGCATGTCTTTTCTAAGGACAAGAAACTTATTTACAGGCTATCTCACATATAAAGATTCACACGCACACTTGCTACATAGTACACTAAACATTAAGAAATAATGGTACTACTTGCATTGTTCTGTATGGTGTTTTCCACAATGAGTTGGTCAAAGGAAATACATTGGAACTATAAACCAAAACAAACAAGCCCTAAATTGCGAATTGGAAATATAGATGAGTATATTCTGCACTATCCCATTGTTTTATAAATTATTATAAGTTGATGGACTATTGTTCAGTCATGTTAGAAGCCATTTAGTTTCTATATTTTATCAACTATGAATAAAATTTGTAGAGTGGCTGGCGATTTACAGAACATGCATTTTCCTTTTAGATTCAGTGGATTAACATCATACCATAAATAAGAATGATTTGACTAGAGAAAAACTGTATCCACGCAATACACTGTCTAAAAAACTGAATATTGCAAAGAAAGGTTGGGGGACAGCAGGATATTTCAAACTATTTAACAAATGTTTTGTCATTCTGAATTTGTATTTAGTTGCATAAGCTCATTTATGATAAGAAAACGGTCACTTCAAAATGTAGTGCTCGCTAATGGAAATATGTAGAAGCATATACCATTGGAACAGAGAATACTTAATTCTTTAATCCCTTTAGTATGGGGTTGTGACTTCTTCTTCCATCACACTACTTCCCTGGGACAGAGGATGAAGAATTCACATCCTTGCACTGGTGCAAGGGAAGCCGTGATTCTCACACTGAGGATATTCTGGTGAAGTGGGTAGCCCTCAGCATTCGACCCCCAGAGTGCAATGGTTTTGAAAACCTTTTCCCTTCTCTAGTTTGGGTCCTACCCCCTTTATCCCCCCTCACACCAGGAATGTAAAAGATCCACTCGACACCAGGACATAATGCCGTCAGTAATTTAATTTTAGCATGGTCGGTGCTCTGGGGCATTAGGGCTCCTCAGGCAAGTTGAACCATGAGAAAGTCACCATTGGAAGTGGTGCCTCTAGAAAGTGGATTTCTTTTCAGATAGTATGTTAGGACTCAAATTGTTGAGCTGAAACCCTAACAGTGGACTACCAGGAATGTTTGAGTGGTAGGTGTCCTCCTGGCCACTGCATTCACGATCCATCCCGGGGAAGGAACATATGATATCACTGCTAAATAGTTGACTGCCATTTTGTTATCTTTGATTCTGCAAACTGAGAAATAATGCCCCCCCCCCCACCGAGGCCATGTAGACAAAGAGAGAGGCACCATTGGAAAGAGAAGAGTCTACCCTTTTCTGTTGCGCCTACATTATGGTTCTACTTGTAAGGGGCAGCATTATTCCCCTAAGCAAAGACTGTAAAAAACAAAATGGCAGTTGCCACATTTTTCTCATATGTCTTACACCTCTGGGGTGTGCTCAGCCTCCCGGCCAATGAAGATGATGGGTGAGGCAGTGCTGGAAAGGTGGAGAGTCCCCCATTTTAAAGGTGATCCACTGAAATGGGTTTCTGCAGAAAGAATGCAATAGCATCCCAGAGAATTTAAAACATGCATATTAGAGGAATCACCAGCACATGCAAAAAAATGTGCCATCATTTAAGCAATCAGTGATTGTGAAGCTTAACACACATCCAGCTATACTTCGTGACCATATTTTGAATTACTAGATTTTTACTTATGAACTGCATGGCCAAAAAACAATGAAAAATCATTATAAGCTGCATCTTGATTAATGGCCACGGGTATGGTGTGCTCTTGGGTATCCAAAAACACTAAGGACATGATTATCTGCCAGTCAGACCGCCCGTCAAACCGCCATGGTCCCATTCTGACCACAGAAGCTGGGAAAAGTTTTACCGCCGTTTTACGATGCAACCGCTGCTACCACAGATGTATCATCATTGGCGGTGCCCCACTCCCTCGACGTGACGCTGCAAGTGGGTACAAACGCTACAGGAAACATGCAGTTGTGTACACATGCATGACACGTGGGGACTTGACTTGCGCGTCATGTACCCCATTGCTGGGGTGTGGTGATATGTGCACAGTCCAGTCAATGGGAATAATTACCTGCAATCCATCGCCCACAAGACTGTCCACTTCAGGGTGCAGCTGCTGAGATGTTGGGAGGGATCTGGAGGAAGGGATTCAGGCTGGAGTCCACCAGGGAGAAGGGGCATCGGCTGAGTGTTCACCCCTTTTCCTTTGATTCCGATGACTCGAGGCAGGTGGTCGGACAGCCATGATCCGTCATCCAAAACCCACATCGCAACCCGGACAGCAGATGGATCTCTCTGTACTGCCCTACTGTTACTTTCCAACTGCCAACTCAGCAGTCGGACAAAGGTTGTTTGTGTCAGCGGTCTGTCATAGTACAGGCTGAATGTATTGTAATATAGCAGTCGGACTGACCACTACCAATGAGACCTTCGGCGGGCTGACTGCATCAGACAGGGCCGCGGAATGTGGACCAACTGGCATCATCATCAGGCTCAATATGTGTCTATGACGGGAAACGTTGAACTGACATAATAGTATATTACCTTTGTTGACTGGCCATCACTGTAAAAGCTTACAGATGAAAAAATTGCCACTTTCTCTAATTCGTGCTTACTTCTACTATTTTTTTTAATTCAGCTGTTTCTTTTGGAAACACTGACTGAGTAATAGAGAAAAATGAAAAAAAGTTGTGAAGGTTTAAGCTCAAAAGCTCAAACTGCGTAAAATATCGAAGAGGACTCAGCAAAGGGAGAGGGGCTGCTGCTTCAACACTTAAGGGGTTAGTGGTTAATATATCATCACAAGTATGGGGCAGCTAGTTTGAATATCGTGGGATTCATAAACAAAAATATGTATTTTTTAAAACAACATTAAAGCAATCTATGAAAAAGGTTGTTTGACTATAGAGACTGCCATAAATAATGAATATTGTGGGATTCATAAACAAAAATATGTATTTTTAAAAACGACATTAAAGCAATGTATGAAAAAGGGAGTTTGACTATAGAGACTTCCATAAATAAGTCTTCAACCAAACTATGCCCTATAAGCCAAGTTTAAACCTGGGGGAGCTGATTCAGTCACTCTCCGAGGCTCAAATTCACAAGCCTTTTCAGTTCACAAATCGATCCATCTATAACTAACAGCTATCCACAGAATGCTACCTGTCCGTGATAAATGGTTTTTATTAATGTGCAGTTCTCTGTCAAGTGTGCATAGAATGATGAAATAGTAAACTCAGTGTAGGAGTTGAGGAGCAGGAGAAGGAAAGTATGGGTTGACTTGTCAGTTTTTAAATATGCATAACTTTTAAGTTTGTAAGGCTTCACAAACTCTTAGCCACCACAATCCTTTGCTGGGACTTCATAGCTCACACCATGCTTAATTGCAAAGTATGTGCGGATGCACATTGGGGAAATGACCTTTAAAATATATCAGCTTTCCAGGAATGATACTGCTGAGATTTGGTAAAAAGAGAAAATAGTCGATTTTCTCCCTTTGGATAAATAGTGCTTCTTCAATTGCAGTTTTACAATTCTCGTTTCTTAATTAGGCCACCAATGCACATACCCTATGGTATGGGTTTAAAATTGTGATTTTTTATTAAGGTTGTTTAGAAGGTTTTCATGATTTTAACTGTTTATATTGCAAATGGTTTCCCAATTAAAAAGAGCTTAAAAATTCATACTTATAACTGAGATGGTTTCCTACATGCATCCGCCCATGGGCTCAATTTGAACTTGGCCATTTCCAGTTTCCGAGAAACGCAGATTTGCGAGTATACCAGTACACTTACTATGCCAGTAAAACAGACAAGGATTTGGGAAAAACATGAAAAAGGGTTATAGGAGTAGTACTTTTCCTATGTTGTTCCCCATTCTAAATAGGAAAACTCAAAATTGCATGCTTACAGCTATAATAAGATTGCTTGGTATTGGTAATACCGGGTACAGTATTACTGTACCTTGTTATCAGACCACTTATGTGGGACTCATCACATTGTCTTTTTTATTTTTTTTTATTAACTTTTAAGAATGCAATCATTACATCAGGATATTAAAGTGTGTGTTCACAACTTCATCTGATAGCAATGTTCCGACCTATACAGTCTTCGTTATCATATTACAAAAGGCATCACAGTGAAATAACTCCCTAAACTCCCTCGCTGCCCCACATCCCCTTTCCGGTCCGTATCTGGTTACATAATTAAATAAAGAGATTGAACTCTGTACAGACGCCCCAGGGTCACCAAATTTAGTCCAGGCACTGTTCCCATCGTATTCCCCCCCCAGAGGGAGCCTCCTCAGCTCATGTCCCGTAGACCTCAGGGGCCCGTTCATCTCTGAGTTCCACTAACATAGAAGCCCATGCCAGGAGATCTTCTTCCACCTTATCATCCTTTCGCACAAATTTCATTTGCACCAATTCGCATTCGTCCATTCACACACATCTCTGAGCCATTCCTCGGGTCATGGGGGACAAGGACGCATCTATGCAATAAAAACCTGTCTTTTGGCCAAGACGAGCCCCAGGAGAACAAACCGTCTACTCAGCTTCTTACGCTTCGCCGCAGACAACAGTCCCAGCAAGACTTGTTTAATCTCCCTAGGGATACTCCTGTAACGCCCTGAACGTCTCAGGATCGTTTAACAGACACGATAATGAGAACGCAACCACTTGTGAAGGTTTAGTTATTTTACTGAAGGCAAAAACAATACAAGGAATAAACAAAGGTTATAGTCACTGGAATCCTCCAGGCTAAGTACGTTACCAGCCCACAGCACGGATGGTCCTAACCGTCCTCTGCATATACGCCGATCCCGGCGTATGCCAACAGAGGGCAGAAATGAAATGGCCGACAATGCCAATCGGTAGGCTGTGAGGGGCACGAAGAGTGTTGGGGAGAATCGAGGAGTCAGGGAAACACCCAGCCGGGGTCTCTACCTGAAGGGAGCAGCCGCTCAACCTCTTCCTCAGACTGCACCGGGACGCGGAGTCACCTCCTGGTGATGCGTCACTGATACCCCAATCACAAGCAAAGAAGACTGAACCGAGAGCAGCCGCTGGATCGATCCTGTGGACTTCCGAGTCTGTAACGCGGCAAACACCTCCTGGTGTGCGTTACAGCTGGCAGTCCCTGTATCTCTGGTCGGGCTGGGAGTTACGACTCCAACTAGCAAAAGCGCCACTGCGCTTTGACTCAGCCGAGTCAAAAAGCGAAGCTCAATGGTTATCCGGTAGAGCTTCCGGGTCCTTCACAGGTGACGATGGGGCAAGACACGGCCCAGGGAGTAACGACTCGACCTACCTCCGTTCTTGCCTTACTGGAGCACCACTCCGGAACACTGCTCTTCACTAAGCAGGTACGTCGGTGTAAACACAATATCCGACAGCGTTGTACCTCCCGGTTCCTCCCTTTATAGGGCGTGTTTTCCTTGAGTTATGTAACAGCTCTCCTGTTTACATAAGGGAGTGTTTTCCTTGAGTTATGTAACAGCTCTCCTGTTTACATAAGGGCGTGTTTTCCTTGAGTTAAGTAACAGCTCTCCTGTTTACATAACCTCTCAACCGCTAAGCATCCTGGGAGATGTAGTCCGTTTTCGCTGGTTACCGTTTTCCTCCCCTCGCATGACAGGAATTCTTGACAACTCCATACCATGGCTCCTTGTAATCGAGCGAGTATTTCCTCCCAGTAGGAGAGCAGGCGTGGACAGGACCAGATCATGTGGTGGAAATCCGCCATACATTCGTTACATGTTGGACATTCATTTGCGCGGGACGGGTAACTTATGCGCAGAGTGGGTGGAGTAAGGTAGACCTGGTGAACTATGTTGTATTGGAGTAACTTAAACCGTGTGTTGGCGTTGACCTTTTGTACCCCCTCGTGGACCCTTCTCCATTTCCCCTCCGTCCGGGGTTCATCTACAAGTGCATCCCATTTTGACTGGGTCTTGAGCGCCTCACATGATAAGTCATCCCTCAAAGATCTATAAAGGTGGGAAACCAACCGCCTACCCTGCACCATATACAGCATTACTTTCAACGTCTCAGTTACAGGGAGTTCATCTGGAAACATCGGCCAAATCTCTCGGGCTACACTAGAGATCTTTCCATATTGTAGGTCTGTTCCGCAGGAGCGTCAGGAATCCTGGAGAGAAGTCCTCAGTCGTCCCCCACGTCCCTCCGACTCTATCAAACTCTAGAGCACGGAGGATACGTTGGGGAAAACAGGGAAACAAAACAAGGATAGGCGGGGAAAAAAGGCAGGTCGTATTGGTGGACTACGTCAGGGTTAAAGGCAGGAACACACAGCTGTAAAACAAAGTCTTGATTAATGTGCATAAAATACCAATGACCTCACATGTATGGACCCTCTATATTAGGGAAACCTACCACGCTTATCTGTCTTGGGGAACTCTCAGCACATTATCTTTGCTTCACAATGCTAGGAAACCCTATGGTAAGACACAAGTTTAATAACCAGCAATCCCTCTGAAATGTTGCTTAAATAGTGAAGGTGTCTAGCTCACCCCGTAAATATCCGAGCGCACTGGGCAGGAGGAACAATTAACTTCTTCTTCTAATAATCTTCTGAAGCTCGTGGTTTATATAAAGGCTGAAGGGAACTAAATAGTCATGGGTTTGAGAGTACATAAAGGAGAAACATAAGTAACCCCCTCCCTTATCTCCCATGTGATGAATATAGATTACCGTGTCTTTCTGTAGAGCACGTCTGTAACCTAAAACAGAACTCTTTGGTCCACGCTAGTTAACCCCACCTAATATTCGTATACGGGACCGTTGTGCATGATAAATAGATTCAACTAGAACAGAAACAAATATTACTCCAGCCCGAAACGGACCGAGAGACGCCTTAACTGCAGGCTCCACGAAATACTAATAACTAAATGCCAAATACAGGGTTCAACTCAGGAGTCCACCTAAAAGAACTGCGTGTGGAACAGAACCCACGGTAACACCCTAGGACACAATACAGACTTCTAGACCTTACTTGGAAACGGGGGCTTCAAGCAGGTAAAACGACACCAACCAAAAAGGGAAATCGCGCGTCTACTGGTGCCGCTTCAGCACACACCAACGCCACGCCAAACAAGGAACAGCGAGGACACCAGTACTCGTTCACTTCACTTCGTCTGAAACCGGAAGCAGGAAATACGCACTAACAGGAAGTCAGGCAAATCTCAATAGGACGGAAATGGGCTGTCTGCAAGAACGCTAAGCAATGTTAGAACGTTCTGCTCTCCTTAAATACCTTCCGTATCTCGGGGCATGACCGCGGGGCATGACACTATCCTTTATCACATCGGCGGATAGTAACGCATTCCACGCTTCTGCCTTGAACTCGGCTTTCCGACTATGCATTGCTATCTTATATTGCTTCCGTAATCTAGCAATTAAAACCCTATCCCGAGGTGATTTTTTCAAGGCGAGGACCAAGGAGCGAGGAGTTCGGGAACAATTATCGTCAAACCATCTTAGACCATAAGTAATTCTCGGTTTGGTCTTAATGGTTAAGTCACATGCTATCTGTCTACAGATACCCTCAAAGGCTCTAAGAACCGCATCCTTGGAACTAAAAGAATCAGTACAAATTGCGATATTTCCTATGCATTTCTCACACAGATCCGTTAAAAAAACATCAGGCACAACTTTGGACCATCTGAGCCTCCTCCCCTGGTCACGTAATTCCATACTGTGAGGAGCCAGGTTCCTACCGCCTTTACCCATGAAACCACAAGTCTTGTCCAGTTGTAAAATGACAGGGTTATGATCACTAAAAGGTGATACCTGGGCATTATAAGAGACCACCTTACCTAGCAGCATGGGAGACAAAAAAATATAGTCAATGATGGTATCTCAGATCTTAGATTTAAACGTAGGGCACCAATCATGACTATTAACGAAACCAGGTTCAAAAAGATCTACTTCAGTCAAGAGAGACTCAAGGCCCTCACCCCGTATTGAGTGTTCAAAATGGGGGATCGTCGCGTAATTATAAACATGTGGATCATGAAGTAGACAGTGCAAGTCACATAAATGAATATTAAAATCACCCATAAGTAGTATGTAATAAAAAGTGGATTGCTTTGACCTATAATCTATTAAAAACGATTTCAAATTATTCAGATGTTGGTTCAAAGAATCACACTCCCCAGAGTTATAAAAATTCACAAATAATAACTTTGGGCAGTTTAGCTTAGATACTTCTACAATCAAACAATTAACAGAATCCATCTCAAGCCTTTTTGAGAATCCCAATAAATTCAACGAAAAGAGGAACATAAGCCCACCCTTAGCTCTACCTGCTAAAGCTTGACAAGCAGGTAAGAAAAAGGAACTAAAGCCGTCCAACCAAAAATTATCCCCCCTATCCCAAGTCTCCTGGAGAGCGATTATATCAAATGTTTTAATAAAATTTAACCAATTTGGGTCGTCTCTTTTTGTTCTTAAACTCATAATATTCCAACTCAGAATTCTGCAATTGGAGGGGTTTTCTCCCCCAATATCAGCCCTAACCAAGATATTGGGACTTAAAACAGGTGGACAAACCTCAGCACCAATATTATCCCCAACAGATTTATTAGAACTTGATGCTGTTAAATAATCTTTTTTCTCCTCTAGTCAGTTGTTCATATCCAACGCACAAAGTGGGGCAAATCTGGTAGGCCTACCTCATTAGCTGATAACAATAACCCAGGCAATTTGGGCGAGATATCCCCCCTCCAACTGGACTTCCAAGGCCTGGGACAAAGCCTATATTACGCGACTGGCCCAACAAGAGCTGATGCAAGCTTTTAACCCCAGCCTTGACCGGGGCGCAATTTGCGCTTACAGGTGGGTAAAAGTAACCCAGCGGTAAGGTCCTTATACCTCCTCCATATGCCTCAGTGGCATCCCAGAATAACCTGTCAACAGTATCCCATTTATTAAAGTTAATAATTATACAATCACCAGGAATTTGTTTGGGTCGATAGCCCACCCAAGACACCCGTCTGGCCATTATAATATCGTAGGATATATTGGGTTGACCCGTACAATAATTGTCGCACCAATATTTAGATTTACGCATCAAACCCTCTATGGATTCATTGTCCGATACTTTAAGAGGAGGGACCCCAACTAAAACTGCAACCAAAGGGGTAGCTTCTGGGGGCAGATCAATCCTACTATCACTCAAGATTTTAGAGTTCTCAAGATAGACAGGATTCACCCTAAAAGCTTCAGATAATTCCCTCGATTGAGAGGTATCAACGCAGGAACCAACATTAGAAGCTTTTACTGTCCTTAAGGTCAAATTATTGGGATCTTCAAGCCCACCACCCAAGTTCAACTTTGCTCACCCCCCGAAAGAGACAACAGATGAGGTCCTTGAATTTTCCCTCGCATAGTGGTCCCAGTTGCTTCTAGGGGTATAGAAGTAGGTAGTGGGTCTGAGTTCACAACAACTTCCGAAGGGGACAATTTGTCCCTCAAACATGAATCCACAAAAGTATCTAGACGCTCGCATTTTTTCTTTAGGTCAGCCACACAAGAATTCATAGTGTCAATGACATCTTTGGCTAAAGCAGTCAATATGGATTCAAATCGGGTACTAAATATATCCTCAATAAGGGTCCGCAGTGTCAATTGAATATTTTCATCAACCCCCGGTACCATCTTAGGAATACTGTTTTTACAGCCCTTGAGCCGCTTTGTTACTTTTTTGTTAGAACGTTTAACCCCAATGGGCCCCTCAATAGACACTCTTTGAGACCTCTCATCTGTCAGGGTGGAAGCCCCCAACCTTACGTCTACATCACCTGGGGCTACGATGTCAGAGGGCAAAGTTTCACTCCTCATTATCAGGCTCCTGATCAGGATCACCGGTTCCAAAGGTACAGGGGTAGGCGACTCCATAACCCTAGAATTGGTCACCTTGCCAAAATCCTCACTTACGCCCAAGCCCAATTCCTTCTCCACGTTGGCTATCTCTTTGTTTAAAGCGCCCACAGCAGAAGTCAAACATGATATTATAGATGGAGATTTTCTGGGGATTTTAGCTTTTAATCCCCCCTGATCTTGATTGCCCAGATGTTTGCGCTTACCCATTTTTACACGTTGGAGGGATGGCCCAGCCCAGCCTCTTAAGGCCTATGACGGGCGCGGGCGGGCCCACCCTTGGCCCGCGCGTGTCCCGGGCTGCGGGAGTGCCTTGCTGCTTTTAAGGGCCTCTGGCGCCCTCAAGTGACACCCTCCACTGGTGCCGCGCACTGCCCTCTGGGAGAGGAAGTCCTCTTTGACCAGCCGTTCCCCTCACGATGATGGCAGCGTCGGTGGCGGTGGAATGGCGCAAGGTAGGGGCAGGATGGCTACAGCAGGTGCAGTGAATGTAGATCAGCCGTTCCCCTCACGGCATCGGTGATTCAAGGATTAGCGCGTCACTTGGAAAACATATCACCATCATCAATTAACTTTATTTCTCACTTCATGAAATGCATAAAAGTACACATATAAATAGTTAGCATAAAAGAGATAAAAACCAAACATGCAATAGATAAAGGGAGAAAAGCGATACAAGGCCTGAGATCTTGCCCTTTGCATTAAAAGTTGATTCAAATGATACGTTCATAAGTATTAAAAAACAAATGCATCAATAAAAGGCAGTGATCTTAAAGTGCAGAAAGTGTAGTGCTAAAAACTTTGAGAGTTCTCATGGCGGCCAATAGAAGGGGAGGCCAGTGCATAGCAGACCAGTGGGGTTTCTAACAAATACAAAATGGAAAGAGCTGGGGCTACAGAGCTCATTGAAAAAAAATGATGAATGGAACGATAAAAACCTTCCTCTCTACTACAGATAGTGGGCAAAAAAGAGGAAGTGTAAGGTCGATTGAACTGCCTTTTTCTCACAGGGACAAGGCGGTAGGTTGCTTAAAGAGAATAGATTATTTGGATAACCCAGCATTAGCGGGATGAGAGTCAATCTGAATCTAGTCAGAATAAAGCAATGCTGGTTATTTTTGACAATCCGTAAGTAAGAGGAAGAGTGATTTGGTATCTGTGGTATGGTTTCATAAAACTTTATAGTTTGTTTCTCTTTATGGCTATCCCACCTGTCACGAGTAACTTTTGTTACAAAAATGGCCTTTGGTCTTGATTTAGATAAATGCTCCCAAAGGATTGGGGTGTCATACAAAAAAACAAGACCCAAGGAAATTAGAGTTTCTGTAACATACAATAGCCAGGGGATTCTGTGTACCTGATCCAAGTTCAGAATGTCCCATATGTGGCCGTTGATAGTGTTTTTGCCAGATACATTTTAGACATTTCTGATATTGGCTTGTGGCCTACTTTTTTTTGAAAAATCTAAATATAGCAGTGATACTTTGGGTCATTTAATTAACTGAGCTTTGCAACCTCTCGTTCCAGCTTTGCTTGATGTCAAAAACAACCCCTAAGTAATTAAAATGGGTTACTTGCTCTATTGTTTCCCCATCAAGTTTGTATCTCATGGTCTTCTTTTTGACACTACCCATTACCATAATGTGGGTTTTGCCTCTGTTTACATGCAGATCCAGGTCATGCATAAATGCTGTGTAATGAGATTTTGGAGTGCCATGGGTGTCCTTGCCAGTAAGACGGCATCGTCTGCGAAGAGGAGAATAGGAAGGGGGGTCGATGGTACTAATGGCGTGTCTTTTGCAGCCTCAATCAAGGCATTGTTTAACTTGTTTGTATGAAGAGCAAACAACAAGGGGGCCAAAACACATCCTTGCCTGACGCCCCTTTCGATTTTGAATGGTTTGGTGCATTAGTCATTTTTCCCGTAGTGTACCATGGCAGTGGCATCCAAATTAAGTTCTCTAATGAAATTAGTAACAGCGTTGTCCACTCCCATGTCCTTTGGCATAAGCCAAAGTTTACTATGGACCATGCAGTCAAAAGCTTTACACAGGTCCATGAAGGACATATGTATTTGGGCATTCTTCGCTATACTGTATTTCCCAAGTATAAGAGACAAATTGAGGCACTGGTCTATAGTTCTCCTACACATTCTGAACCCGTACTGAACTTCCGTGAGGATTTCCCTTTCCTCAGCCCATTTTTCCAATTTGTTTAGCAATAATCTACCCATTATTTGGCTGTGCTATCAAGCAATGAGATGGGGCGATAATTGGCAGGGATGGAAGTGTCCCCTTTTTTATGTATCGGGCTAATTAGAGATTATTTCCATGAAGCAGGGGGACCAGTCTCAGCAATGGCATTAAAAACCATGTTTAGAAGAGGAGACCAAAATGTAATATCTGTTAGGTAGACATCCATTGGGACCCCATCAGGCCCTGGTGCTTTCCCAGATGGCGATTGAGTCAGGGCATGTTCGATTTCACCAATGTCAAAGGAGAGGTGGTTAGAAGGCTCAGTGTTGGAGCTTTCATCTACACTCACAGATTCCCCTGCTTTGTGAAAAATGTCCTGTAAGTACTTTACCCAGGAATCTTTGTCAATGTGAGTCTCTAAAGATGGACCACCATTATCTTTCAAGAATGGGGTGTTGAATTTTTTCCAAAAAGTGGAGCTGTCACAGAGCAATGAAGCTATCTTTAAGTTGTCCCTAGCCTCCAATTTGAGCTGATTTAACCTGCATGCCCTAGCTAGTTTATAGGATTATCTCAACATGCTCTATATTTCTGGGTAGTGATTTGAGTGCCTTTCGAAGATTTGTAGAGGCAACAGAGCAATTCTTGTCAAACCACTGATGCAATGTAAAGTCTATTGCAGGAATCAGGCATATCAACTGTGATCTTAAAAACATTAAAAGCTCGCTGAATGCTTCAGTGATCAGCGCCTGCTTTAGGCATGGTCCAAGCAGATTTTTATGGAAAACACATCAAAATAAATTGATCGCATTCTTCAACAGTTTGTCAGGAAGTTACCATCATGTGTGAAAGATACAAGTGATTTCTTAAAACTGATATATGATATTAAAGTTGAAGTTAAACAGGCACACACATATGTTATTGGCTATGACAAGGCGATGTTTAGACAGCAATAATTTCTTGTTCAATAGTTTTTTCACCAGCTGCATGGAACCGCAATGGGTACCTATTTGGACCACAGCTACGCATGTTTATATGCGGGCTGGTGAAAAAACAGGTGCTCCGCAATGAGCACAAATGGACTTGGGACCAACATACTGTTATTAAGTCACGGTTTCTTGAGGATTTGTTTGTGGTGTGGAGGCTGTCTATTGCTAGTGCTGAGAAGCTTGTGAGAGAGATGAATGTTAATAATTTAAATTTAAATTTCACATGTCAAATCAGTAGAACTAGTGTCAATTTCCTTGACTTAGTGGTAGTTATCAAAGATAAGAGAATTAAGACAAATTTATTCAGGAAAGCTATTGAAGGAAACCTGATATTGCATGCATCTAGCTTCCATTCACAAGATATAAAAGCGAGCATCCCATACAGTGAAATGCTCCACGTCAAAAGGAATTGCAGTACTACTCTAGAAACACTCAAATGACAAGATGACATGAAAATCTGATTGGCACAGAGAGTGTACAGGAAAGACCTTCCGGAGCAGGAGGAAGGGCTGCTAACAAGAAAGATAGGGATGCTATTCTATTTTCCAGGCCAACAAAGCAACAGGGAGATTGAGTTTGATTCATCACCCCATTCAGTAATACAAATCAAGCACTACACACTTTATTTGGAATGCACAGGCACATAGTGAAGGTTGAATCGGTATTTGATATGAAAGTGCCAAAATCCCACTGATCACTTAAAGAAAAGCATGCTCAATGAATGATGCATTCGTGAAAAGACACCCTGAGGTTGTTACGAAGGGTAACTGGTTAAAACCAAGAGATGGATTTAGGAAATGCTACAGATGCAGACCATGCACAATTAGAGAGAATAATACTGCAGAATACTTATCTCCCGTTTACAAGAAACCAATTAAAATCCAAGGCTTATATAATTGCAAAACAGATTTTGACATGTATGTGTTGACATGTGGTTGGACCTATGGTGCGTATGGAGCACAATGTTGCAAGTACACAAGAGATGCTGTAGCACATGAGAGCAATTTATAATATTGACCGACCATGCCCTGTAGCCAGACATTGTGAGTTGCAACATAATCATGATGTAAAGTAACCCTGGGCGTAGTTTGTGTGGTAGCGCCACGTGTAGCTACGCAAAGTGCACTTTGCGAACTGCGTAGTGCAGTAGGTAAATGCTTTTCGCAATGATTGCACAGTACCGGATGCTTGTCCGCACTGTGCAATCATTGCAAACGGCATCTTGCACAGTGCAAGTGGTCGTTTTCTGCCGCTCGAGTAGATTTGTACTTGAGTGGGAGCTTTCTCAACGCGGACTGGTAGTTTCTCATCGCGAGCGGTCGCGAGCATACGCGATCACACGCAATGAGAAACCTGACCTCCCCGCGTTGAGAATATCGCCGGGAGGTTTATTTTCCACGCTCGCGATCGGCAACTTGATGTTGCTGATCGCGAACAAGGATAAAGTCTCGCCTGGATGTTGATTTTGCTCGCTCACGGTCGCCAACTTGACGTTGAGGACCGCGAGCAAGCAAAAAATGCCCGCCACGCATTTTTTAACTGTGCTATGTCCAATTCATGTGGTGCATAAGCACAAACTACGCAAGCTCCGCAAGCTCCGCAAGCGTAGCATAGTACTACGCTCAGGGTTAATGTAAAGTAGATGAGATAATTTGTAATTGACACAGTACCAATTGACAAGCGAGAGGGTGATTACGTCAAAACATTTAGGCAGCTTGAGATAAGATAAATATTAAATCAGGATTGTAAGATACTGAATAGGAATTAACACAGGTTAAGTATTTTATTCTTGTTTGCGACGGTATATGATTTGAGCACACAATAGTTTTGTGATAAGTACGCTGGTTTACAGGAGAGCCTCTTTTTATAATTATGATAAATGAAATGAATATTGAAAATGCATATCTTCTTTATTTACCTTTGATTTAGCTAAATTTTGACTAGGCATAGTATGTGAATAACTAACGAAAGTCTCACTCTCGGGATGAAATTTAACATGTTGGTGAAATGTCTAGGGTGGCAATAGCCCACTTCGGTTTGATTATTTTCAAAACATGCAAAATATCAATACACTTTATTAAACTATGTGCTCACTCGTGCTTGGTTGTGCGCTGTGTAAGCAGAATGCAAAGCACTTTATGTAATTTCGTTAGCAGAAATTGTTTTTTGAATTACCATAATCATGTGATAGGATCCTGATAATGGTGCTCAGAAATTCACCAATTATTAATTGTAGACTTGTGATGAAATAATGAGATACATCGAGAGGTATGTGTCATAATAACCAACATAATACTTTTCACATTTATGATGCCGCAAATAGTATTTTGATTGGATGATTGGTGGTGAATAATATATACAAATATATAGATATGCACACATATTCATTTCTTTTTTCAGTGAATAAATATATATATATATATATATATATATATATATATATATATCAAAACACAAGGTTGTCCCACTGAAGATGCCTCACATGAAGGGTGCAGACTCAAACACAGTCGGCGGCAGCAGAAGCAGCATCCTCGCTCCCTTGTTTAAAATATGAATGCCAAACGCGTTTCGAGCGATTTGACGCTCTTGATCACTGGCTTCACTCTGGCTTCAAGCACGGAAACACACAGCAATTGGGAACAGCTGGTTTAATGGTTACACAAGTGCCGCCCCAGTGGGCGTTGACAAGCAGGGCCTGATGGTCCTAGTAGTCCCATAATCTGCTGCCACAGAATATGTAGTCCCCTGTGAACCCCTGTGGGTGTCGCTGGCTCCGTGTTCACAATGACTGCCAAAGTGCAATATTGAAAAATAACTATCCCAAGTGGGTGCAAGTAGTGCGGGAATCACTGTCTGATGCCAATATATCCCAACAACAAAGGTCCCCTTCATTCTGTGACAGGCTCGCGGTTCCGAGCACTGAAGACCCGTCTTTCCGGCGGTGGGGCATCTCCACGGATGGACTAGCCGCTAAACATCAAAACACAAGGTTGTCCCACTGAAGATGCCTCACATGAAGGGTGCAGACTCAAACACAGTCGGCGGCAGCAGAAGCAGCATCCTCGCTCCCTTGTTTAAAATATGAATGCCAAACGCGTTTCGAGCGATTTGGCGCTCTTGATCACTGGCTTCACTCTGGCTTCAAGCACGGAAACACACAGCAATTGGGAACAGCTGGTTTAATGGTTACACAAGTCCCGTCCCAGTGGGCATGGACACGCAGGGCCTGATGGTCCTAGTAGTCCCATAATCTGCTCCCACAGAACTTGTAGTCCCCTGTGAACCCCTGTGGGTGTCGCTGGCTCTGTGTTCACAATGACTGCCAAAGTGCAATATTGAAAAATAACTATCCCAAGTGGGTGCAAGTAGTGCGGGAATCACTGTCTGATGCCAATATATACCAACAACAAAGGTCCCCTTCATTCTGTGACAGGCTCGCGGTTCCGAGCACTGAAGACCCGCCTTTCCGGCGGTGGGGCATCTCCGCGGCTGGACTAGCCGCTAAACATCAAAACACAAGGTTGTCCCACTGAAGATGCCTCACATGAAGGGTGCAGACTCAAACACAGTCGGCGGCAGCAGAAGCAGCATCCTCGCTCCCTTGTTTAAAATATGAATGCCAAACGCGTTTCGAGCGATTTGACGTTCTTGATCACTGGCTTCACTCTGGCTTCAAGCACGGAAACACACAGCAATTGGGAACAGCTGGTTTAATGGTTACACAAGTCCCGCCCCAGTGGGCATTGACACGCAGGGCCTGATGGTCCTAGTAGTCCCATAATCTGCTGCCACAGAACTTGTAGTCCCCTGTGAACCCCTGTGGGTGTCGCTGGCTCCGTGTTCACAATGACTGCCAAAGTGCAATATTGAAAACTAACTATCCCAAGTGGGTGCAAGTAGTGCTGGAATCACTGTCTGATGCCAATATATACCAACAACAAAGGTCCCCTTCATTCTGTGACAGGCTCGCGGTTACGAGCACTGAAGACCCGCCTTTCCGGCGGTGGGGCATCTCGGCGGCTGGACTAGCCGCTAAACATCAAAACACAAGGTTGTCCCACTGAAGATGCCTCACATGAAGGGTGCAGACTCAAACACAGTCGGCGGCAGCAGAAGCAGCATCCTCGCTCCCTTGTTTAAAATATGAATGCCAACTGGTTCACAAAGCTGGGCTTACGCAACTTTTGGACAGATCCGGATTCACTAACCAATTCTTCTAAAAAATTGTTGAAGGTCACATATTGGGACTATATTAATAACTCTGTATTATACAACCCCAAACTTGGACCACTGACCCTTAAATTTTTAAATTTTAAATGTGGAAGCAAATTTGAAAACTTTATGGATGAAATTGAACCCCCTTTGGCTAAATCACTGTATTTAAAGTATCGCTACGGTATTTTGCAACTCAGTTCTAGAACATCAAAATGGGCGCCCAATAATAATAAGAATAAATCTGACCTGTGCAAATTGTGCGATATGGACGTTAAGGAGGATGAGACCCATGTTCTTTTCATATGCTCTGCATATATGCGGCCAAGGATAAAATGGATCAAACCTATTTGTTTAAACTTGGGTCTTCGTCGTATCCAGGATGGGGAAAGAATATTTAAGGGCGACTCACCACAGAGGATAGTATTTAGCCTGAGTCGTTTTTTATTCAGTGTTGCGATAATTAGGAAAAGGAATGGTCAAAAAATGTAATGGTATCATCATTAAGCCTGGTTCTTAAAAATTTAAAAAAAAAAAAAAAAAAAAAAACCCTTTTTATCCCTATTTTAAAACATTGTGTATAAATTGATATTTAAATTTTTTTTATATTGTATATTGTATTTATGTATGGATTATTTGTTCCCATCAGAAATGCTGCATTTTGTTATAATGATTGTTTTTACTGTACGGTACTCTTTTATGGTTATTATAACCGAAATAAAGAATTGAAACGAAACGAAAACGAATGCCAAACGCGTTTCGAGCGATTTGACGCTCTTGATCACTGGCTTCAAGCACGGAAACACACAGCAATTGGGAACAGCTGGTTTAATGGTTACACAAGTCCCGCCCCAGTGGGCATTGACACGCAGGGCCTGATGGTCCTAGTAGTCCCATAATCTGCTGCCACAGAACTTGTAGTCCCCTGTGAACCCCTGTGGGTGTCGCTGGCTCCGTGTTCACAATGACTGCCAAAGTGCAATATTGAAAAATAACTATCCCAAGTGGGTGCAAGTAGTGCTGGAATCACTGTCTGATGCCAATATATACCAACAACAAAGGTCCCCTTCATTCTGTGACAGGCTCGCGGTTCCGAGCACTGAAGACCCGCCTTTCCGGCGGTGGGGCATCTCCGCGGCTGGACTAGACGCTAAACATCAAAACACAAGGTTGTCCCACTGAAGATGCCTCACATGAAGGGTGCAGACTCAAACACAGTCGGCGGCAGCAGAAGCAGCATCCTCGCTCCCTTGTTTAAAATATGAATGCCAAACGCGTTTTGAGCGATTTGACGCTCTTGATCACTGGCTTCACTCTGGCTTCAAGCACGGAAACACACAGCAATTGGGAACAGCTGGTTTAATGGTTACACAAGTCCCGCCCCAGTGGGCGTTGACACGCAGGGCCTGATGGTCCCAGTAGTCCCATAATCTGCTGCCACAGAACTTGTAGTCCCCTGTGAACCCCTGTGGGTGTCGCTGGCACCGTGTTCACAATGACTGCCAAAGTGCAATATTGAAAAATAACTATCCCAAGTGGGTGCAATTAATGCGGGAATCACTGTCTGATGCCAATATATACCAACAACAAAGGTCCCCTTCATTCTGTGACAGGCTCGTGGTTCCGAGCACTGAAGACCCGCCTTTCCGGCGGTGGGGCATCTCCGCGGCTGGACTAGCCGCTAAACATCAAAACACAAGGTTGTCCCACTGAAGATGCCTCACATGAAGGGTGCAGACTCAAACACAGTCGGCGGTAGCAGAAGCAGCATCCTCGCTCCCTTGTTTAAAATATGAATGCCAAACGCGTTTCGAGCGATTTGACGCTCTTGATCACTGGCTTCACTCTGGCTTCAAGCATGGAAACACACAGCAATTGGGAACAGCTGGTTTAATGGTTGCACAAGTCCCGCCCCAGTGGGCATTGACACGCAGGGCCTGATGGTCCTAGTAGTCCCATAATCTGCTGCCACAGAACTTGTAGTCCCCTGTGAACCCCTGTGGGTGTCGCTGGCTCCGTGTTCTCAATGACTGCCAAAGTGCAATATTGAAAAATAACTATCCCAAGTGGGTGCAAGTAGTGCGGGAATCACTGTCTGATGCCAATATATACCAACAACAAAGGTCCCCTTCATTCTGTGACAGGCTCGCGGTTACGAGCACTGAAGACCCGCCTTTCCGGCGGTGGGGCATCTCCGCGACTGGACTAGCCGCTAAACAGCAAAACACAAGGTTGTCCCACTGAAGATGCCTCACATGAAGGGTGCAGACTCAAACACAGTCGGCGGCAGCAGAAGCAGCATCCTCGCTCCCTTGTTTAAAATATGAATGCCAAACGCGTTTCGAGCGATTTGACACTCTTGATCACTGGCTTCACTCTGGCTTCAAGCACGGAAACACACAGCAATTGGGAACAGCTGGTTTAATGGTTACACAAGTCCCGCCCCAGTGGGCGTTGACACGCAGGGCCTGATTTTCCTAGTAGTCCCATAATCTGCTGCCACAGAACTTGTAGTCCCCTGTGAACCCCTGTGGGTGTCGCTGGCTCCGTGTTCACAATGACTGCCAAAGTGCAATATTGAAAAATAACTATCCCAAGTGGGTGCAAGTAGTGCGGGAAACACTGTCTGATGCCAATATATACCAACAACAAAGGTCCCCTTCATTTTGTGACAGGCTCGCGGTTCCGAGCACTGAAAACTCGGAACCGCGTGCCTGTCACAGAATGAAGGGGACCTTTGTTGTTGGTATATATTGGCATCAGACAGTGATTCCCGCACTACTTGCACCCACTTGGGATAGTATTTTTCAATATTGCACTTTGGCAGTCATTGTGAACACGGAGCCAGCGACACCTACAGGGGTTCACAGGGGACTACAAGTTCTGTGGCAGCAGATTATGGGACTACTAGGACCATCAGGCCCTGCGTGTCAACGCCCACTGGGGCGGGACTTGTGTAACCCTTAAACCAGCTGTTCCCAATTGCTGTGTGTTTCCGTGCTTGAAGCCAGAGTGAAGCCAGTGATCAAGAGCGTCAAATCGCTCGAAACGCGTTTGGCATTCAGATTTTAAACAAGGGAGCGAGGCTGCTAGCTTCTGCTGCCGCCGACTGTGTTTGAGTCTGCACCCTTCATGTGAGGCATCTTCAGTGGGACAACCTTGTGTTTTGATGTTTAGCGGCTAGTCCAGCCGCGGAGATGCCCCACCGCCGGAAAGGTGGGTCTTCAGTGCTCGGAACCGCGAGCCTGTCACAGAATGAAGGGGACCTTTGTTGTTGGTATATATTGGCATCAGACAGTGATTCCCACACTACTTGCACCCACTTGGGATAGTTATTTTTCAATATTGCACTTTGGCAGTCATTGTGAACACGGAGCCAGCGACACCCACAGGGGTTCACAGGGGATTACAAGTTCTGTGGCAGCAGATTATGGGACTACTAGGACCATCAGGCCCTGCGTGTCAACGCCCACTGGGGTGGGACTTGTGTAACCATTAAACCAGCTGTTCCCAATTGCTGTGTGTTTCCGTGCTTGAAGGCAAAGTGAAGCCAGTGATCAAGAGTGTCAAATCGCTCGAAACGCATTTGACATTCATATTTTAAACAAGGGAGCGAGGAAGCTGCTTCTGCTGCCGCCGACTGTGTTTGAGTCTGCACCCTTCATGTGAGGCATCTTCAGTGGGACAACCTTGTATTTTGATGTTTAGCGGCTAGTCCAGCCGCGGAGAGGCCCCACCGCCGGAAAGGCGGGTCTTCAGTGCTCGGAACCGCGAGCCTGTCACAGAATGAAGGGGACCTTTGTTGTTGGTATATATTGGCATCAGACAGTGATTCCCGCACTACTTGCACCCACTTGGGAAAGTTATTTTTCAATATTGCACTTTGGCAGTCATTGTGAACACGGAGCCAGCGACACCCACAGGGGTTCACAGGGGACTACAAGTTCTGTGGCAGCAGATTATGGGACTACTAGGACCATCAGGCCCTGCGTGTCAACGCCCACTGGGGCGGGACTTGTGTAACCATTAAACCAGCTGTTCCCAATTGCTATGTGTTTCCGTGCTTGAAGCCAGAGTGAAACCTGTGATCAAGAGCGTCAAATCGCTCGAAACACGTTTGGCATTCATATTTTAAACAAGGGAGTGAGGATGCTGCTTCTGCTGCCGCCGACTGTGTTTGAGTCTCCACCCTTCATGTGAGGCATCTTCAGTGGGACAACCTTGTGTTTTGATGTTTAGCGGCTAGTACAGCCGCGGAGATGCCCCACCGCCGGGTCTTCAGTGCTCGGAACCGCGAGCCTGTCACAGAATGAAGGGGACCTTTGTTGTTGGTGTATATTGGCATCAGACAGTGATTCCCGCACTACTTGCAGCCACTTGGGATAGTTATTTTTCAATATTGCACTTTGGCAGTCATTGTGAACACGGAGCCAGCGACACCCACAGGGGTTCACAGGGGACTACAAGTTCTGTGGCAGCAGATTATGGGACTACTAGGACCATCAGGCCCTGCGTGTCAACGCCCACTGGGGCGGGACTTGTGTAACCATTAAACCAGCTGTTCCCAATTGCTGTGTGTTTCCGTGCTTGAAGCCAGAGTGAAGCCAGTGATCAAGAGCGTCAAATCGCTCGAAACGCGTTTGGCATTCATATTTTAAACAAGGGAGCGAGGATGCTGCTTCTGCTGCCGCCGACTGTGTTTGAGTCTCCACCCTTCATGTGAGGCATCTTCAGTGGGACAACCTTGTGTTTTGATGTTTAGCGGCTAGTACAGCCGCGGAGATGCCCCACCGCCGGAAAGGCGGGTCTTCAGTGCTCGGAACCGCGAGCCTGTCACAGAATGAAGGGGACCTTTGTTGTTGGTGTATATTGGCATCAGACAGTGATTCCCGCACTACTTGCAGCCACTTGGGATAGTTATTTTTCAATATTGCACTTTGGCAGTCATTGTGAACACGGAGCCAGCGACACCCACAGGGGTTCACAGGGGACTACAAGTTCTGTGGCAGCAGATTATGGGACTACTAGGACCATCAGGCCCTGCGTGTCAACGCCCACTGGGGCGGGACTGGTGTAACCATTAAACCAGCTGTTCCCAATTGCTGTGTGTTTCCGTGCTTGAAGCCAGAGTGAAGCCAGTGATCAAGAGCGTCAAATCGCTCGAAACGCGTTTGGCATTTATATTTTAAACAAGGGAGCGAGGATGCTGCTTCTGCTGCCGCCGACTGTGTTTGAGTCTGCACCCTTCATGTGAGGCATCTTCAGTGGGACAACCTTGTGTTTTGATGTTTAGCGGCTAGTCCAGCCGCGGAGATGCCCCACCGCCGGAAAGGCGGGTCTTCAGTGCTCTGAACCGCGAGCCTGTCACAGAATGAAGGGGACCTTTGTTGTTGGTATATATTGGCATCATACAGTGATTTCCGCACTACTTGCACCCACTTGGGATAGTTATTTTTCAATATTGCACTTTGGCAGTCATTGTGAACACGGAGCCAGCGACACTCACAGGGGTTCACAGGGGACTACAAATTCTGTGGCAGCAGATTATGGGACTACTAGGACCATCAGGCCCTGCATGTCAACGCCCACTGGGGCGGGACTTGTGTAACCATTAAACCAGCTGTTCCCAATTGCTGTGTGTTTCCGTGCTTGAAGCCAGAGTGAAGCCAGTGATCAAGAGCGTCAAATCGCTCGAAACGCGTTTGGCATTCATATTTTAAACAAGGGAGCGAGGATGTTGCTTCTGCTGCCGCCGACTGTGTTTGAGTCTGCACCCTTCATGTGAGGCATCTTCAGTGGGACAACCTTGTGTTTTGATATATATATATATATATATATATAAAAATTTATAAAAACCAATGGTTACAGGGGCGCTATAGGTAGGCTCACATTTCACACATTCAAAATCATAGAAGTTCAGCAATTATAGTTACCTGAGTTAACCATATTACATCGCTCATGACATGGTCACTCACATCACTGAAGTAATCCCTGATAACCTCTCAAAGGACATCACTGATGACATCATCCAGTGAGTATAAGTGTTTCATGAAACTTTCTTTGAACTAAAGATATATGCTAAGCTACTCCATAAGTTAAATTACTAAACTTTCTGTACTACTGAGTCAATCAATCAGGGGTTATATAGCATAGCTAATCACCTATATGGGTCTCAAGGCGCTGAGGGTGAGTGAGTGGGTGTCTAAGTGGAATACTTTCACATAGGCCCACAAACAGTGGGCAGTCACGCTCCATTAAGAAAAAAAACACAGCAAGTGCAAAAGCAGGACTTGTGTTTTACACATCATTCTTTTGCACTTGATGTATTTCTTTTCTTAATGGAGCGCGGCTACGAGCTGATTGTGGGCTTTTGTGAAAGTATTCTTGTTAATCAATCGCAGCACAGTCATGCACTGTGATTAACATAAATACTATCATAAATGCCCACAATCAGCATGAAGTTGAAAAAAGAAATGCATCAAGTCAAAAGGACAGCGTGTGTTTTACACATTGTACTTTTGACTTTTGGACTTGATGTAGGTGGCAGTTGGCATGCTACTTTTTGTATTATATATTGGATATCAGAGACAGAAAAAGTGCCAAAATAACAGCCGGGAGGAAACTATTTATGTAGGAAAACTACCACACTCCTAAGAGTACTCAAGGGATTCTTTGTGAATACCATAAGTTAGAAATGTGTTCCATTTGAAGGCATAATCATTCAGTTGCAGATTTTCAACTTTTTCCCCATGTACTGTGTGAATTGGTCTCAATCAGATAATTGGCGCTGTGTATTTGTACAAATATACATTTTTTCGAGTTATACTCAAGCTGGACGAGAGTGAAATGTAAAATAAAATGTAAATGTGATACTTGTATAGCGCACTACTCACCCGCAAGTGTCTCAAGGCGCTTGTACGAATACCGCTGTGGAACCCATCCTGGCTTTCCCTGTGAGGCGTCCACTCCTGGGCACCCCCAAGGTGGAGGCCAGGCATCCTTAGCATTGTGGGGGCCGTTGTGGAGATTAAGCAAGCTATTGCCCAGAGTTGCAGAGTGGGACTCCATGATTGGAATATGCACCGAGGCGAGAATGATCAGGTCCGTGGAATTTTTGAGCCCAAGACCCGCCGAGGCGGGGAATTGAACCCTGGTCCCGGGCTAGACCTCTGCATCAGGGTCTGCCGCTCTAATTATTGAGTGCTGATCCACATGGGTACGACAAGGGCACAAGTTTCCGGATTAACTTTGTGTGCTTGAGTATAGCACATGCACTTACAATTAGTGGACATGCATGGGCCAGTCTATTGTTGCAGTGCACGCTAGGCCGAATTTTGACACATAAAAATTGAATGCACCACTCCACTACCCTGTTCCTTTTTCTGTATGGACTTATACATCTGCCACTTAGATGTTTACATAACATGAACTAAGTTTTAAAATGTTGTGCATGAAGGCTTGCAATTTGCACGTTTCCAAAAACCGTGCTTTAACTTTTTTGCAAGTTCTATAAAGCTTTAGGTGCATCTTACAGCTACTGTCGATCAATGTGAATATCAGGTTAGAATTAATTGCAAACAACTTGCTTGCGCTTGCATTTTTTGGGTTTGCATGATAGTTTTCTTCAGGGAACCTTACACTTTGTTCTCATTGTACTTTGTGCCTCATAATTATTCCCACTGACTTAGTTTTTGGTGTGCTTCATATAAATGCTATCCAGCATGCTTTTTTCCGTTTTTAAAAGAAAAAAGGAAGATTGTCATGAATCAAGGCAGGAAAGTGCGGTTGCAAAAGGTGACTTTTAAAACGTGGCGCTTAACAGGGCATGCAAAGGAGTACTCAGGGCTCGAGTCGGGGTACCACGCGGGTGGACGGCGTCCCCCCACTTATTTTACCGGGTGGACGCCGTCCCCCCTGCGAGGAAAACATAATCCCAGCACACCACCAAATAAAGCAAGAGAGGAAACGGCGCGCGCTCACAAGGGGCCCGGGTTTGGAATAGGAAGGAAGTGTGATGACAACGCCGAAGTTTGCCGGTGGCAGCTTGCCCCCTTCACCTTTCGTGACAATTCCTGTTGTGACGTCACTTCCGGCGGCACCACCTAACTTGGAGCGTCCCCCCACTTTTTTTTTTAGGACTTGTGCCCTGGGAGTACTTGAGGATTTGTAAAGCCCACTGTTCCTCATTACCAATTGTCCTTTAATTCCAGTTACAACATACCATAATTATAACACAATAAATTGTGTACACATCAATGTTAGTTTTTATTGTGTGCGATAACTATCACACATAGAACTAGGCCACTCGTAATGAGGGTCTAAATCTGCTCACCTCCATATTGTACCAAGGCCATCCACAGCTACAGTGCAAAGAAAGAGGATTTGGGGTGAGATATTCTGATAAAAAGCCATTATATAGTGACCTACTTAATATATATTCTTCCCAGCAGTGTGATGGGCCTCACAGCGACCCCGAGAGACCTCAAGAAACATGTTTACACACCATTCAACTCCAATAACCTCACGCAAACTCATAATATCATGTCACTGAACATCTGTAAGTCGCAGTTACTGATCTGTGTCAGGGCCAGAAGCCAATACAAAACAATCTGCCTCTGCTGTCTGGATTCTCACTTAGCAAAGGGAGCCATAGCAAAGGACCAGAAGGGGCCTGTTGGACAAATACTGCTGATTACTAATTCAAGGCACAGGTGGGAGGAGGTTGGGGGTGGTGAGAGGAAGCTCTCAGAGAGGATATGTTGAAAAACAATCCAGGATTCTCGAAGTAACTTTCACTAGAATTGTGACTTATTTCATTGTAGGCCTAATGGGGCCATTCACACTATTTTTGATAGCCTGATAAGATAAAAGATAAAGCGCCTTTGCAGGATCGAGAGGTGTATTCCTCAAAGATAGATGCAGTACCCTATGCCAGGACTTGATTTCCAAAAAAGTGGGCAGAGGTGTCACTTGGCATACTTTGAGGTGGCAACCCCTGCACTTACAAGAGAGTCGCCATTAGTCGCTCTGCGGACCTGAGCAGAATGGCTAGGGAAGTGTGGGGCAGGAGGTAGAGCGCACCACCCTTGTGAATGGTCACATTTGGGAGTGCCGCAGCCAGAGGCTTTTTAATGTGAAGGAGACGATGGTACCTCCTTTTGCTTTCCTTCCCATGCAACAGATAGGAAGTCACCAGGCACCTGGAACTTGTGGCTGGGGGCTGTTTGATACAACATCCACCCACCCCCATGTGGGCAAAAGGAGCAGAAAGGCTTGCAGTAGAGAACTGACCTACCTAAGAAATGTGGCTAGTTTGATGATTTGGCCTCTTAATGGGGTAATAACTTTATGGGCACATGGCTGGCATCAGGGGGACTGACCTGCTGGTGGTCCAGGACCTTTCAGCCCTACCCTTGCTTGCCTAAGATCGATTGATGGGGGCTTCACTTGGAGGCTGGTCTGGCCACAGGTCTCCTGGCAGGGATGGTGCATTATGCAGTTCCCTGTTTGTGCTTCTGTAATAATTTGTTAGTATTTCCATCCCTAGACAAAAGGTGATGCTTGTCTAAAAGAATGCTGTTTGATTTATTGGCCAGTGAACCCTTGGTGGGGTTTAAAAGATGCTTGGCACTAAGTGCCTGCCCCTGCTAGGAATGTAAATAGGAGATGAATTGCTGTCTGCAGTGGAAACAGTGTTAGGCGCATGCAAACGGTGGAGTTGCCCCTCGATATGGAACTGTTTAACATTTCTGCTCCGTGCCAATATAGTGTCTTTATATATGACAGTGTCACTTGCTGTGCGATCAAATATGTGTGATGTCTTCCTACTCCCCATATCTTGGGAGATGTAACTGCGCTTACATTCCTTGACCCATGTTTCATGTGATTAGATAGCTACATCTTGGCAGACCTCACACCCTTGGCTTATGACAGTCTGTGGAGTGGGTTGAAAAAGAGGGAAAGGGTGGTGATCGAGGGCATCTGAGCAACTGGCAAGTTGTGAGCGGACTATTGAAAACAGACAACAGATCAACGACTACATTTGGACAAAAATCCACAAAACTGTTTGGATTGTTGTTCGTCTAATCGCTACACTTTCTCAGAAGGAGCTTGATTTTGAAGCAAGCATCGTGCTCCCCTTTCATGTAATAAAGACAGAAACAGCAGTTGGAATGCCACTTATGGCAGCAAAGGAAGCTTTAAGTTCTATTTTTATACACTTCAGATTCATAATTTCTTTATGTACTCTGACGTCAGTGCCTGGGGGGGATGAAACTGCACCTGGTGTTGCCAAAGTATATTGCTCTGTTTGTAAAATGCAAGCCATGTTCAGGCCATCAATAAAATATGCAGAGACGCTCCTTACAAGGCGTGCGTCCCCAGGTGCCTAGAATTGAAAGCTTTCATTTTGCCTGTCTACGTTTTATTTAGCAGTTTTATCAAAGTGATCACCTGGCCAAGGATTGCGCCAACAGCGCTCAGGCCACATGAGAATCGAGATACATCGGTGCGCTTCTGGGCTGCAATAAGGTATATATACATCCCTCCTCCTTTTTGAAGTGCGTTCTTTGCTATAGTAAATACCATTAAAAAATAATCAAAACTTTGTTGGTTCTTGAACCTTCATTCCCTATTTGACACCACATCAGGTATGTACGCTTGACTCATAAATGTGCTTACTTAGCAGCTAATTTCATCCAGTTGCCACAAATAGCCCACAACAAGGCCAAGCAAGAATTGGCAAAGCTAGTAGGTCTGACTTGACAAGCTGGAGCAAAGGTTATAGTTTTATATTTTCCATTGCAAGCATATGCACAAAAATGAAAAAAGAAAATCTGGTGCCGCCTAAATATGATGGGAAAATACAACAGGAGAAATCGTACAACAGAAGAAATCTCAGTTGAGACCTGGATAATGTAGTAACAAACAACAATGTCTCAACTGGTAATATTTGAAAGACAAACCAATCAAATATAAATAAATACAGTAAGGAGACAAAAAGGGGGAGACACCATGATTGGATATCACGATCTGTATTAAGTACTGTAGCGGGAAAGCATTAATTTCAGACAGCAACATTTTTCTTCAAAATGAGTCTAATCAAAAAAGGTGCACACTTAGTGCACACAGCTCAAGTGAGGCACGTGATACGGTGACAGCAACAAAGGCGTAATTAAAATGAGTACATAACATGAGCAGTGAGGCTACAATTAGTTAGAAACATCTTATGAGCCAAGGAAGCAGAGAGGGCGCTGTAATTTGCCTACGGCGTATTGACGTGTCCAGTTTCAGGCCACCATCAGGACGAGATTACTCTTGTTTATTTGAGACTGCCGTGGAAAAAAGGAAAAGGAAAGTGAATCAGGGAGGTGGAGGGGGGCGAGGTAGGAGTGAGGAAAGCTAAATGCCGAAGGGTAACTATCTGGTGCTTGAGGATGAGTACAAAAATAGACATTAAGGATGTGGGACAAACATGTGTTAAAATGGAAGCAGGGACTTGCCAAAAGCGGGGAGGAGATAATGTGACCAAGGAAAACTCCATAGGATCCTAGAGCCAGGAGATGACTTCAAATAGTCAATCAGGAGGGGAGGAAACGTTGGTGGAGGTCAAACAACCCAAGGTATCAATCACTAAAAACAGTTGGGCGAGGGTGTCAGATTAGGAAGACAGTGTGGCAATGCGCATGTAAAATGTCCAGTATTTGTAAAGCGTGAACAATTACCCGAGGGTGTCAAGGCGCTGGGGGCCGACGGGTAGATTTAGCGAGCTATTGCCCAGAGTAACATGGTGCTGGGCTGATCTGCAGCTGGAGCCGGGGATCGAACCGTGAGACCCCGGGTTCTGCCATGGCCGCTGCACCACTCCTCTTCCACTTGTCCATGTGAAGAAGTCGACAAATGTATTTAAGCAGTGTGGCCATAAATTAATTTAAGATGGCTCAACATGAATGCTGTAGTGGTAGGTCCATCAATCCAATTTACCCACAGAATCTAATGAAAGAGTTGAGACAATAAGACCTGTACTGGTGGATAAGAATCCTTAATTTATTATGAATGGAGCTTCCGCAGAGGGGATTGTAAATGGAAGGGAGGATTTTTAATTCCAACCAATTTGGGGTAATCCAAGGGCTGACCAGAGGCGCATGGGTAATCATGTCTGTGCAGTAACCCACAGTCAATGAAGAGTGGCCGTGCGGGAATACTGACGGGGGTGAGGGAGCAAATTAACCCAGGGTGGGTTTGCGGCAAAGAAATGACACCTGGAGGGGTGATGTAACTTACTGGGGGAATATATTCAAGGGAGAAGCTTCTCAGAGGGAGAAGAGTGCCTCTTGGCAGGTAGACTCTCTGCCAGGTGGTGCTACTCACGCCACAAGAGCGTGGGACCTACCGGAAAGAATGTAAATGCAGAGCAGTGGGAACACTAGACTACAAGTCACATGCGGGGATGGGAGAAACCAGGTACCCCCGCGATCAGAAAGAGAAGAATTGGGGAGACACGTAGTGGGAAGCACAAGGATAGAGCTTAAACCAAAAATGCTTTGAATTATGTAGGCTGATTTAGCAACAGCTTTAATGAGCTAGATATAAATCACACATGGTGTAAAAACTCACAGGATAGAAATAAATGAATGCAGGGCATCGCAAGCAGACATCAGAGTTCAACAATGCAGGAGCAAAAGAACAAATCAACCATCATATATAGGTGTATATGTGCATGATGACAGTTTCAATACATCATTGCCCGAGTAAAAGTAAAAATGACTACTTAGCAAAACAGCGGATTGCAATTATACAGAAATCAACATATGTTCGTGAAATTAGCAAGAGGACATAGTTGAGGCTACACAGCCATGGGAGAGCCACGAGTGGTGTTCAAAAGCATTGCAATCATACGAAGGGCAGGCAAACTCTTGATAGTGTAATGATTGCGAATCATAGGATGAGGTGGTAGTAAATGCATAGACAAAAGTACCAGACAGTACAGATATATATGCTGTGTTAGGGTATGTATGCACACAGAGTATTCTACGTTGAAACTGCATTGTTCCATTTATCAGGTGTGTTTAAGCCCTTGTTGCCAGAATTAAAATGTGTAATCCATCGGTACCCACATCTATGTAACAACAGAGAAAAATCACTCCAGCAGAGAGGGAGGCAAGGTTGGTCTTTCACTTGCCAGATAAAGTCGGTCTCTGAGTGATTTATGGCAATAAAGTGGAAAGACAAGGGGTGCATTTTCAACTGTACATCTTATACAGCTCATGTGGGATGATGCATTGTTTGATCATCTGGGTGGTCTGGCATATGTACAAAAGGTCACAGGGACAGCGGATGGCATAGATTAAATTTGAGGTGCGGCAGTTGCTAAACTGTTTCAGTGCAAACATTTGGTTATCCACTTTGAAGTCTTTCCTATTGAATGGCATGGACAGACTACACCGTTTTGGAATTTGTAGTGTCCAGTGTCCGGTGGGAGGCCCCAGTTAGTTGTAATAGATTGTGTATTGTTGGTATTCGGCTCCCAGGAGACAGCATGGACCGAATGGTCCGCTAAGTTACTGCCTATTTTAGGAGAAAAGGGGTGGTTACCTGAAAGGTGTTTGTGTACGTAGTATGTTCTAGTTTCTTTTTATAATTTTTTTTACCTTGTCGCTGGAAGGACTAAAGGTCTGTACAAATTATATGCGTGTGTTAGGGAATTTAGGTTTTGAGGTGAGAAGAGTGTCCCACAGTACCATGCACATTTAAGTGTGCACAAGACTAGATGTTGTGGGTAAACCTGACTAGTGAGTTTTTCCACCAGGAGAGCTGCTTCATGAAAATAATCTTTTCTCCACTTACAATTTCTTTGGATCTGCAGAAATTGTCCATAAGGGAGTCGATCACGTAAATCCTCATGGACTCCCTTATAATAATAGCTTGAGTACAGAAGGAGGGTATTCCTTTCAGTGGGTTTATAGTAGAGGGAAGTGCCTTTCTTTCCATCTTCCATGTGGAGGGTAAGATCAAGGAAAGCTAATTTGTGAGTTCTGGCTTCCGACATGAACCTAAGATGTGTTTGGAAGTAGTTGAGCCAATCAATAAATGCTAGCAGGGAATCGTTACTGCCATGCCAAAGGAGAAGGATTTTGTCTATATACCTTTTCCAAACCAATATTCAATTGTAGAAGGGGTCTGTGGGTATCAGAATCTTTTTTCTCAAGGCCGTGGACATATAGAATGCAAAGCTGGGGGCCAAACATACTCACATAGAAACTCGCTTCTTTTACAGGTAAAAAGTGCCCTTGTATGGGAAACAGTTGACAATGAGTGCAATTTCTAATAATCTGACCACAAAATCAGTAGGAATCTTCGTAGAGGTGGGGGGGGTATTCAAAATGTTATGAATAATTTCTAAACTCTTCAGTTGTGGGATTTTGGTGTACAGTGATTCTATGTTGAGCCCTACCAAGATGTCTGTTTTAGAGTTGAATGGTCAGTCTTCTGTTAAAAAAAAAACTATTAAGAAATGTCCATTGCAACAGTTCCATGACTAGCACCTTTGGTCTTAAAGGGGCCCCTAACTCCTTAAAATACTTAGGAGTATGGTTCACCCAAAATCTCAAGGACTCCATGAACCTGAATGAGCAAAAGACGCTAGACAAAATTAAGGACAACATTGACAAATGGCCTAACAAATTTATCACCTGGTGGGGAAGAATAGAATCCATCACCCCTCATCATCTTTCTAATCAGTACGTCCCCTATTTGCCTCTCTGACACCTTTTGTATGAAAAAAAGACGCAATTCTAACCGAGGTCCTATGGAAATCCCCAAAAAACAGAATTGCTCTAAAGAAACTAATGCTGTCAAAAAATCTAGGAGGCCTAAACATACCAGATTACAGGAGAAACCAACACACCTTCCATGCAAAACAGGGAAGACTGGTTTCTACCCACCACCAACACCTCTCCCTCCTGGCTTGAAACTGAAAAGAACACTCTGCTAACATAATCACATGCACAGTGCAGGCACTACGCAAAGTCGATAATAAGTTACCCAACAGAATGCATCACTCACACTTAGGGGTTGATTCCGATCCGGGTCAGACAGCTCTCCGAGAGCTGTTCGTAGCCTTATCTTGCGACCAAAACGTTCCGGGAGCCGGTACGTCCCGGCAATGAAGTACGATGCGCATAACTGACACAAATGTGACCTACACGTAGGCTGCGATTCAAGCTGCATTTCCCGTACGAGCCGTAACTCCGATCGCCGATTCGAGTCGCCCGAAAGCAGTTCCCACAGCAGTTTCTGGCTGGACAAGTGCGATGCGCAAATCATACGCACCGGACGGGTCGCCACGTACAGCACGTAACAGCATCCGGGAAAGCAGCATATTAGGTACGATTCGCGCCAAAACACAATCCACGGTTACGAGATGGACCAGCTTGCAACGGGTACGAGACAGAGCAACAAGCAGCGTGTACGAGACAAACACAGCAGGTCATACCAGTACTGTACATCTATGACCGGATCAGGAACAGACGTGGACGGCGCAGATGGTAAGTCAGACTCCCATCACACAAACAAATGACACATACCCGCCAAATGTCACACACACCCAGGGGATCCATATCCTGTCCACTAGCAACAGGCCACCATAGGGGTTGCATGGCCATCACCACTACCAGCCCCACACATAGGGGACTTGTTGCCTATCACTACTACCACCCCCACGCATAGGGGACCTGATGCCCATCACTACAGCCCTCCCCACTCACAGGGGGTATGTTGCCTATCACTACTGCCACCCCCACTCATAGGGGACCCATTGCCCATCACTACTGCCACCCCCACTCATAGGGAACCTGTTGCCCATGAATACTGCCACCCCCACTCAAAAGGGGTATGTTGCCTATCACTACTGCCACCCCCACTCATAGGGGACCTGTTACCCATCATTACTGCCACCCCCACTCATAGGGGGTAAGTTGCCTATCACTACTGCCACCCCCACTCATAGGGGACCTGTTGCCCATCACTACTGCCACCCCCACTCATAGGTGGTATGTTGCCTATCACTACTGCCACCCCCACTCATAGGGGACCAGTTCCCCATCACTACTGCCACCCCCACTCATAGGGGACCTGTTGCCTATGAATACTGGCACCCCCACTCCTAGGGGGTATGTTGCCTTCCACTACTGCCACTCCCACTCATAGGGGGTATGTTGCCTATCACTACTGCCACCCAACTCATAGAGGGTATGTTGTCTATCACTACTGCCACCCCCACTCATAGGGGACCTGTTGCCCATCACTATTGCCACCCCCACTCATAGGGGGTATGCTGCCCATGAATACTGCCACCCCCCTCATAAGGGGTATGTTGCCTATCACTACTGCCACCCCCACTCACAGGGGACCTGTTGCCCATGAATACTGTCACCCCCACTCATAGGGGGTAAGTTGCCTATCACCACTGCCACCTCCCACTCATAGGGGACCTGTTGCCCATCACTACTGCCACCCCCACTCATAGGTGGTATGTTGCCTATCACTACTGCCACCCCCACTCATAGGGGGTATGTTGCCTATCACTACTGCTACCCCCACTCATAGGGGACCAGTTCCCCATCACTACTGCCACCCCCACTCATAGGGGACCTGTTGCCCATGAATACTGCCACCCCCACTCATAGGGGGTATGTTGCCTTCCACTACTGCCACTCCCACTCATAGGGGGTATGTTGCCTATCACTACTGCCACCCCCACTCATAGGGGGTATGTTGCCTATTACTACTGCCAACCCACTCATAGAGGGTATGTTGCCTATCACTACTGCCACCCCCACTCATAGGGGACCTGTTGCCCATCACTATTGCCACCCCTACTCACCACACATCCATCATACACCAACACTAGGCATGTCAGCAAAATACTTCCCCTCTAACATCATGACAAGAGTGTGTAGTCTGTGACAAATGCCCACAACAGTGAATATGACATCGAACATACAATGTAACTCCCATCATATGTGTGACCAAAAACAGAGTGTGGCCTACACAAGGCAAGCATCACAATAGCACTGTGTCAATGTGCACTAACCCCCACTCACTGTTTAGAACAAAGGTTAAGTGTAGGGTTCCAAACTGCAGCAAATGTTTAGCATTGTGGTAATGGGGTTTAAACCCACCATCATCACAGTGACCAAAAGGTAAGTGTCATCATGGTAAAAGCTGCAAATGCCAAACAGCATGTATGATCCTGGTCCCAACACATGAAACACTTTGATGCAAAGTAGTAGTTGTGTCCCATACCCACAGAAATGTGTTGTGGCAAACAGTGCTGTGAAAATCGAACATACTCTCGGCCATGTGCAGACAAGCCCGACTCATGGAGGATGACATTGCATACAGTGTACAATGACACAAAAGAAGAAGTGACCATCATAATGCATACACACATCTCGAAAATAGACACACACATCAATACATCCTGTGTAGACTGTAGGTGTCAGGTCACAAACTCCCATTCCATGGCAGCAATGGGACCTAACAAACAGGATGAATGTGCAGAATGATGAGATATGACTCACAGAGACAGCAGGGAAAATCACCCAAACAACATCTGGCCAATGGCCAACAACAGCAATACCAATGCACAGGTGCAAATGCACAAACACAAACAGGCAACCTCACACTGCACATCTGACACAACATGTGTGTGTGTGTCTCAGTATCCCCAGGCAACTACACAACACATGAGGGGGGATGAACCACAGTGACACAGATGTGGACACAGTGCCATACAAAAGTAACCCATCAACAGGGCACCCCTTAGTGGGCAATCAGGCATTGTGAGATGAGAGGGATCCCAACAGACTCATGTGACACAAGCTGGAATGAATAGCAACTAAAACAGCAAGAGACTGACACACAACAGCACCACCCCCAGGGACCATACATTAGGGTGACACAAGCATGCATGATACGTCCACTGTGATGACAAAGGTAGATTTCGAACAAACTGTGAAACTGAGACATGTGTCCTGTGCCACAAACGTACATCCCACCTACACAAACACAAATCACTCAGCATGGCCCGTCATCCAGGGACAAACGTGAGGTAGGGTCCGAGCTATGCAAACATTCACATCTGTCCACCCTCAACACCACACACCCTGAACTGCACCAATGTACATCAGTGAAGCCCACATGGACATGTGACATTGCACATGCACCCATGACAAACACAGTAATGTTGGGAGGAACTAAGGTGCACAGATTCATCACACAAGGACAGTCTACAACCCTGGTGATTGACAGACATACTGCATAGTATGCGGTACATGGCCATGACATCAAAGCTCCCGTAACCTTCGGAATCCCTGCCACAGTCCCAGGACAATGCAGAAGCCAAGGAGAACCACAAGGCACACATGCTGACACCTGCCAACATTGCACCTCTGAACCTGACGAGTGATGCAGTCACACACACATACACATGTCTCAATCACCGACAGGTACCACCTAGGGACAACTACATGATATTGCGAACAAACAAGTGCCATGGGGGCCCCTGACTGTGTCCCATCTGCGTCTGACCACATCATCACCACTCAGAACTGACAAATCCCAATGATGAATCACCAATGAACAGTAGTGTGTCATGCATCCACATATCTGGTAGCCCAGGACAAAGATGTGGGATGAACACCGGACAACTCAGCAAGCATCACCAACAGGAACATATCAAGGGAACACAGCCTGTGTAGAAAAAGGGATGTGGATACACACACACATGCTCACACAACACACACCATGGGCCCAGGCAATGTCACAGAACAACACACTTACTTGAGGGGACTCGACTCCCGTGGAAGCTCAGCTGTGCCAAACATAGTCCCAGCAGGTCTCAGTCATGTCAGCAGAACACTTGGTCAGTCAGTCATCAGTTACCTCCCAATGAAGGCTCTGGTCACATCAGCCTGGGTACGGGAGTGTACCTTAAGTTATCTGCACATACTCAATACATATATCTAGCAAGTTGCACAGAGGACCCAGTTGCTCCTACACCAATGATGCCCATAACTGCATGTCCAGTGGAGATGTGCCCACAGTCAGGGAAATAGACACATTGGACAATGGGAAGCACATCATATGTGCATGGGTGCAAGCCACAGATGTGACCATGCAAATTAAATGTTTACAGAGATATTCACAAATTGTTACTTATGACACACCTAGTTTGCTGCAAAGGATGACATGGATACCGACCAGAATAGGATACATATCTCATGGACCACATGGAGTACATCACATCAACACATCAGTATTCAACATTGAAAATTCAGCAGTATAACTGCAAGGTCATGGTAAACATCATCACTATAATGTACAGCTAAATCAAATTCACAAGGATAACTACAAATGCTTCATTCAGCAAATTTGAAATGCAAATGCAAAGTCCTTTCAAAACAAAGGCCAATGGCCAGTCCATATACAAAGTCAAAATAGGGTGTGAGTGATAACTGTCACACGTTGCTTGCTTGCACTGCTAAGGACAGGGGACATCGACTCGGAGGGGCATAATGGGGGCAGGCCAAGCACCGCAGGGACAGGATCAGGGCTCAGCAGAAGGAGGCAGTGAAGGAGTGGTGGGTGCAGGAGAGTTACTGGCAACTGCAGTGGAGGTGTCTAACATAGTGGGTGCAGTCACAACTGTGGGGCACAAGTCAGATGGGGTGGGTGCCGACACAACTGCAGTGGGCAGGTCAGATGGAGTGGACTGGGTCCCCACTGCAATGCCCAAGTCAGACGGGGTTGTCGTGGACTCAACTGCAGTGCCCAACTCCATGGGAGCGGAATGGGGTTCAGATGAGGTCGGCAGGACAGAGGGGGGGCACGGTCCCCATACCGGTGGCACAAACAGTCTGACTGGGGGGGTGGGGTTGGAAGAGCAAGTGGTAGGGGGGAGGGCCTTAGCATTTTGGGGATGGTGGATCTGTGGGTGGGGGAACCTGGGGCAGAGTGTGACAGGAGAACCTGTGGAGTGGTGGCCTGGGGGATGGCGGACGGAGACTGTGTCATGGAGCTGCGGGGCGGGGGTGGGGTCTTGCTCTTCCGGGTCTGGGTTGCTTGCGGGTGGGGGCCTCAGTCTGACTGCACCAGGGGAGGGTGTCCAGGTGTGAGGGGCACTCCCCTCTGTGTGTGGGGACTTCCTCTTCCCCTTGTATGCTGGATTTGCTGGATCAGTGGGGAAGAGGCCAAGGTCACAGAGGAAGAGCTTCTTGGGAGATGGGGTTGCAGGCGAGGGAAGGGGTCTTGGAGGGAGAGGTATCAGAGGACTGCGGAATGGTTGTGGATGCCTGTGTGTGTGTTTGCAAACCATCCCCTGTGAGTGTGGTATGAGTCCCCTGAGGTTGCTTGCGTGCACGTCTAAACCTTGGTTTGGGTGTTTGTGTGCTGCCCGTGTCTGTGGGTTTTGGTGAATGTGCTGGTGTGTGTGTGCTTGCGACAGGTAGGGTGCTAGGAATCGTGGATGGGGCAGGGGTAGGAGGGGTGAGGGACTGTTGGAGGAGGGACACTGCTGCCGTCAGGGAGGAGGCTATGGACTGATTGGTCCTCTGTAGGGCACACATGCCCAATGACAGGCACTCCATGAACGATACCAGTTGTGTCAACAGACTGGTGTGTGCATGGAGGACACTCAGCATTGATGTCTGCCCCACATGGATCTGTCGAAGCAAGTCCACAGACTCCACACTCAGGGCAGCAGGGGACACAGGGGCAGGGAGTGTGGTGCCTGGCACAAAGGAGACATGCTCCCGAACATGGGAGCCTCCACGGACCTCTGGGATGTGAGCTGATTGGAGGCTGGTAATTGTGGTGGCGGGGACAGCCTCACTAGCTAAGGTTTGTTGGCTGGTGACACCGCCTACACAAGGGAGTCATCCTCTGAGCTGCTGTGGTCCTCAGCTGGGGTGGATGGTGCTGATTACTCCTCAGGGTGGCTCTGCTCGCCCTCCGTGCCACTGGCTCCCTCCAACTCCTCGCTTTCTGTCCCAGTTTGGCTCTGTGGCTCCTCCTGGTCCGTGGCACTGTCCCCTCCTGTGGCCGTGGATGTATCTGGATAGAATTAGGAAAAACAGAACAACATCAGTCACCTGCACTGACCACACACACCATAGTGAGTACAGCACATCACAGGGCAAGCCCTGGCATCATCATCTGAACACTTCTCAAAGTGCTCACACTGTGTTGAATAAGCCAGTTGTCAGTCTGATCATCAACCATGGCACTCATATCCCTTCTGGACTTGCATCCATATGTCTGTTGCATGTTGGATGCTAATACTCCAATGTGCAGACATGCACCACCTACACAGTTGTTGGACATGCAAGTGAACATGTAGAAGTTTGTCACTATACACACATCACATCTCTTGCCACTGACTCAGTACAGTTGTCAGGAAGAAGGGATGGCCAGAGTCTCATTTCACATGCTTGTGATGCATACCAGCAACACACACTATGATGTTCTCATGTCCTGTCAATGCCACAATGGGGTGCATGGAGCACATTTGACTCCAATGCAGGATCACTCATAGCAAGTTAAATGCCATGGCACAGGCATGCCTGGAAAGTCAGTCATCACTGTCTCCTGTCACAGGGTGCAGGGCATCCAGAAAACAACAGTATGCACTGTGTCACAATCATAGGTCATGGGTAAAGCAAACTCTGCAGCTGACAAGTGCACTTGTCCAACCCCTGCAAACAACATATCTCGGACCCAGATGATCCCACATCATAAAAATCAGACATATGAGTGACTGCAAACACATCTCCCTGAACATGAGCACCTCATAGTCTGCTGTGCATGAAACACAGCTGCCTGAACTTCAAAGTTGCATACACCATTGTGCACTGTCAAGTGATCACACACCTATATGTCACACATGTCTTGTCTCCTATAGTCACATCTCAGATATCCTGTTGACCCTCAAACTCATGAACACCCCAGTTGTCCTGAAAAGAAAGCCACACCACAATGACATGGAGGCAGACACCTGAAGGCACATGTTACTAAGCACAATCTTTAAGTTGATACACAGGAGTGGGAGTACAGAGTTTCTAAATGCCCTGAAGTAGGCATGACTGCCCAGGTCTACGTGAAACAGTGTATAGCCCTGGACAGTAGGCAAGTGGCTAAGCAAGGGTGACACACTTGATATACATACTCCTGAGGCCCAAAATTTAGAGTCACCTGCCGCATGGGTGTGTTTGAAATACCCCAGGCACAAGTGGCGAGTCAGACCAGCCATTGGAACACATATCAAGGGCACACACAGATCACATGTCAGATGTCAGGCATTGTGTAAACAATTGACCCACCCATGAAAACCCACAACAGAGTCACGGTACCAGGTGCTGTCCGGAACCTTAAGCATAGCTGACTGCAGGGACACAGTGCCCTAGTGACACAAGCCACAGACTGTAGGGGCCACACCTGTGGATCAGATGAGGAGGGTGCATTACACAATTGAGGGACATGAGTCCTGGACTACAAGACCTACGTAATGTGGAAGTGTGACCAGGCCAAAAGACTGCAAATAGCATGTCAGACATGGTACACAGATTAGGCATGGACTTACCCCCTCCTTGCTGCTGTCTGGCCTTCAAGTGCCCATCCAGGTCCGGGAAGACCACCGCCAGAATCCTGAGCATGTGGGGGGGTCAGGGTCCGGTGTCCGCCTCTCCTACAAGGAGGCGACAGCTTCAGCTGGACCCTTGTGATCCTCAGGGTCTAGCCCAGAAGGTCCTGCCACCTCTTCTGGCAGTTGCGGATCTGGCGCTTGTAGACCCCCACTGATCTAACTGCCCAGGCGATGGTCAGCCAGATCTCGTGTTTCTGGTGGGCATTAACCTGTGAGGATGACAAAGTGAAAAGGCCATTACCACACATGCCACATATTTGTGCTCCACACAGTTAGATATACATGTAGTCATCACAAAGCTGAATGAGGTACACAGGTAGTGCACCCATGGAAATGGACAATAGCCCTGCATGTCTGACATGTTAACATTGCCTGGGAAGTTAAAGCTTACACAAATGTACTTTTGCTGCAGAACACCTGTTCATCACATGTACCTACACACTTTGGAGGTTGAAAGTACTCAGTCAGTACGCTTGCCACTGGTGTACACACTGCTTGTACTGCTAGTCAGACAACATGCACAATTATGAAGGCAGTGGACTGCACACTCACCTGCTCCTCTGGTTTCCCATACAGCTTGCAGTATTGTGGAAGGAGCCAGTCCAGCAGAGCCTGTTTCTCCTCCTCAGTGAAGGCTGGGGATCTCTCCAGAGTACGTGCCATAGCAGTAGCCAGAGGATGCAGAGACAGCAGCAGTGGTAGCAGAGATGTGGTCCAGTAGCATGTAGTGCAGGCAAGTGAGCTTCCTGGGGCCAGCCTTATATCTGTGCTGCAGAGGCAGACTCTCTGTCATGTGTCCTAAGTGATAGGTCCAACACGGTTGCATTCTATGAATCTGGCCAATCCATGGAATTGTACAACTCGTACACATCTTCCGCATCGTTCAAATTTTCACCTTCATGACACCCTAGAAATTGAAACATTGTTGTAGGCATCCAACTGAATTTCCAGCGCACGACTTGTAAAAGTTTTGAATTCGCGTTCGTCTCCATGACAGTCTATAGCCAATGAGTGTGCATGGTTAGGTCAACTAACTGTACAGCGTGTAGTTTGAAAATCCACACGCACCCGTCTCCATACGATTCAATTTCCAAGGCGTGCGCACGGCTCGTATGCATAATAGTCACCCGCATCGGTCCACATTGCAGTAAATGGGCTATGAGTGTGCACGGCTCGGACCATGCCTGCACGACGCGTATGCATAATAGTCACCCGCATCGGTTCACATTGCAGTCAATGGCCAAGGTGTGCGCATGGCTTGGTCCAGAACTGTGCAATGCGTCTCTGTAGAAGTCACCCGCGTCGGTTGACATTGGTGTGACTTGTTGACGGATTCCACACACAATCCCTTGCCAGGGACTCAGGGGCACACCTACCACACTACAGCATGTGCCACACTGTATCCCATGGCCTGTAAGGCTGCATTACCTGTGTGTGTAGGGGGCAACATTTGGTTTGTTGTGTGGCACTTTGGTGAAGCCACTCCCAGGCTGTGCACATGTACATGGGGACAGAATCCTTTGTGTGTTGTGCACATCACCACTGTGATGTGCAACTATACAGTTATGGGCATGAGTCATGGACACAGTTGCAGATTGGATATGTTTAGGACATGTCACATACACCCTGAGTGGGATGGTATGTACGTCACAGTGAGACCCATAGCCACAATTCTGATGTACACCCACAGTCTGTGTGCATGTTGTGTCTCAGATATGTCTGATCCCATGCACCCAATGGGAGACAGTCTCCACATCCATGTGGTTTGTGCATCAACATTGATGTTGTGTGTGTGTCTCAGAGACGTCCATGTATGGCCTGCAGAGACAACAGGGGCCACTACCTGTGGGACTCATGGTTGTTTTGTGGCGTGTACATGATACGCCATGTCATGCCAGTGTCCATGTGGCAATACAGGGATCCTGGGTATCTGCCCGTCAAAGAGCTGTGATGCCTGGGAGACATCAGGCCTCACTTATCACAGTGGTGTGTGTTTGGAACGTGACAGCAGTACATAGGTACTGTGACACAGCCTAATGATTGGCCATTGCACTACATGTAACTTATGTAGACATGTGGACTTGAGATGTGAGATGATGGGCATGTAGGTGACATATGTGTCCATACCCAACAGCACACACCTCAGTACATTGTGTATTGTCATGATGTATCATGCGATATTGTGCTTGGTCATAGCCACATGGATGGATGAATGGACAATCTTCATTTGTTCATCTCTGTACTGCAGGGCACCAGCTGTCTATAGACTGTTCCCAGACCTTGAAACCATGCAGGAACGCAACTGCATCCTACGGTACCGCTTCACCATGCCACTGATTGAGGAGTTGACAGAGCAGTTGGCGTCACATCTGCTACCTGGCCGGACATACCCTACAGCACTGACCCCAGAGGTGAAGGTGATGCCAGCCCTCCACTTCTTTCCTACCGGTACCTTCCAGTACACTGTGGGTATGTCGCCAACTATGTTCAGTCATGTGCTACGCGATGTCTTGGAGGGGATGTTGCATTTCCTTGACCTGTACATCAAGTTTCCTAGCCCAGGTCAACTCACTGACATAAAGGATGCTTTTTATACACTGGGGAGAATGCCGAACGTCATCGGATCTATTGATGGTACACATGCGGCCCTGGTACCACCACGGGCACATGAGCAGACTTACCTGAACAGGAAACATTTCCACTCCATCAATGCTCTGGTGGTATGTCTAGCGGATATGTGTATCACACATGTGTGTGCACGTTTCCCCGGTTCTGTGCACGATGCCTACATAATGAAGAGTAGTTGCATTGCAATGCTGATGTCCCAGATGCCAACCCAGCGTGCCTGGCTTGTCGGTGTGTACTGACTGTTTACCATTGTGTGTGTTTGGCTATGTTGTATTCCACCCTCTTTCAAAACTCAGCTAATTGTTCAATTGTTTGTATGTAGGCGACTCCGGATACCCCAACATGCCGTGGTTGCTGACACCCCTCAGGAACCCTGTGACATCAGCTGAGATGCACTACAATGAGGCACATGGTCGGACCAGGAGGGTGATTGAGTGGACATTTGGTCTCCTGAAAAGCCGCTTCCACTGCCTGGACAAGACTGGAGGGACCCTCCCATATGACCCTGCAAAGGTGTGCAAAATTATCCTTGTATGCTGCATTCTACACAACATGGCAGTGCGGAAGAAGTTGCCTCTCATCCAGGATGACGATGACCTACATCCGCCACCTGTGGAGGATACAGGCCTGGGCCACGATGCCAGTGATGATGATGATGAGGGTGACATCCGCACACAGCTCATCAACAACCTCTTCACCTGAATGTGAGTTTACAGGGTTGTTATGTCAATGTATTGAGTTAGCCTGAAATGTGTTGGGGCTGCTCTGTTGCTGTTTGAGTGTGTTGGTGTGCTACTTGACTGGATGCATGCAGTGATGTGTCCTTTCAGGTAGTCTGTACTCCACAATAGTGTTGACATGCTAACTTGTTTCTGTGTAGGTTTCTTGTGGCATGTTTTGTGCATGTGTATTGCATTTCTCTCCTGTTCTGCTAAGCTTTTGACTGTGTCTTATGTCTGTCCTTCTCAGGGTAATTTGCCTGTTGTTTGGTCAACTCTGACCCCCAACACCCAGAATCCCATCCCAGGGTGGAAGTTTTCGATTCCCATCAAGTGATGTACCACACACCCCTGGACTTCAATTCTTCGACACTTGGTGACCGTGTGTCCACTGTCACGTATAATGACCTTGCAACTGTTGTGGAATAACCATGTTGCTGATGTGTAATGAACCTGTGCTATGCTTTGTTATGTGCGTTGTCTGTCTTCCCACATCTGACTGACATTTGCTTACCTCACCTGTGGGCTTTTTACCACTAACTGTGGATACGTGTGGTGTCTGTGCATTCCACTGTATTTCCGGTCAACATCATTGTATGCGATGAGTTACATGGCCATGGTGAGTATGTGTTGTGGTGCCCTAGTGGTGTGTCTCCTTCACATGTGTCACATCACCATGACTCACATAACAGTGATCACATTGCTGTAGTAGTTGGCATGCACTGTGTTCTTTAGAAGATCATCATCTCCATGACACATACCAAGTTGGAATCACAACAGAGGCAGGTATAGTGTACTGGTGAGTTTATTTAAAAACGTGTGAGGATGAGTAGAACACTTTTCATTGAGAAATCGGCATACTATCAGTAGGGGACATTGGCACCCCCTCAGAACCCATACCCTTCTCCCAGCTCAAAATGCTCGGCCTCAATAAAGTGGACTTCTTTCACTTTTTAAATGTCAATTCACTCATAGCCAGATGTAAACAGCCAACCCATCTAGACTTCCCAAAGACCCTAAAGAATTACAGCACGGGGGTCACTTGTCATTCAAACTTTACGCTCTCCTTTCCCCCACAAACTCTGCTCCAACCAAACCCATCCAGGCTAAATAGGAAACCCAACTGGCTGATCCTGGCAACTTCCATATGACAATACCTGACTGGTCGTCCATTTGGAGAAGTCTTACCACAAACAAACTAACTCCCTCACTGGCACAGTGCGAATATTGGATTGCCAATATGGGCCACTGGACCCCAGCCAAACTATATAAACTAGGTCTCTGATCCTGGAACACCCGCTGGAGTTGTAAGAAGGAAACAGGGGACTTGAGACACATGCTTTGGTAATGCTCCTTCACCAAAAATTCTGGAATTATATCAGTGATACGATATCTCAAATTGTTCTCATAAGGTGGACTCCAGACTTATCGGCCATTAAACTAAGTACTAACACAAGCATTGAACAAAGAGAAACACATCTTATGGGATATACTAGTCGAAACCGGTCTCAGTTCATCCAAACTGTCCACCTACACCTGGTGGGAATGGGTTCAATTCACCAGAAGCACAATCAATTCACTGAATACATATTTTAAATCCTCCCCACAGATTAAGGGGAAAAGCTGGACCAAATTAAGACAACTATATATTGAATTATCCCCAACATTAAACATAGGGAACACTCCCATCCACTTTGATCAGAGTGCAACATGCTGTAACATTTTGGAAATATATTATGACAAACTCCTCAGGGGTAACAATAGAATTCTCTCTCTTCCAGTCTTCATCATGGCAGACACAGGGGAGGAGTACCAGATGCAGCAACTATGTCCTATATGTGCTAAAATATATGATAACATACAGTCAGGATGCAAAATGCGAGTGGAGACTTGCAAAGCCATGATTTGCGTTACCTTGCATGGCATTGCAAAACAAGTAAAGTGACAACTCTTTGTGCAGCATTGCATTACAGTGCATTGGGCAGGTACTATATGGTTGGTGCATGGGTGTTCCTATGCATCCACCCATGTATTGTGACACAAACCCTCATTTCCTAAAAGAAGTAAACTTGGGTTTGCTCCAAAACGGTATGCCTATCAAAGGCTAGGGTAACCAGGAGTAATATCTTTATTTGTCCTTGTTTCTTCAACTTTGCTTGTGTGCTGCATTCCGAAGCACACATAAAGAGGACTAAGCCTCTGAGGATTGTTTTTGTGCAGGAATGTATCCCTTTCTGCACAAAAGCAATCCTGACGACAGGCGATAAGCCGCAAGGGTGTCTGCGTTGGTGCTAGGCAGCCAAAAGATTGGCACTAGGTAGCCACAAATGCCCCAGCACAGAGAGAGAGCTAAACAGTGCTATATATTTTTAAATATGGCACTGTTCATCTCTCTCCTGTTCGCACAATGCAGCGAAGTAACTTGCCTTGCTGCGTAGTGCAAACTTTAAGCAAATCTACCCCTACACTTTTTTACCAAACTGTGCCTCACAATTTGTGTGAGTAAAACAATGACAGACCAACCCAAGCAGCCAACGTGAACGAGCGACTGACTGGCCAGATATTAGCCTTTGCTAAAGCCCTTTACACCGTGCGATCCTTGGAGAATGGATTTAAAGTGAGAAGATAGGAAGTAAGGAAAAACTCGTTTTTTAGCTACTATTAATAGAGGTTTTGGAATCCAGGAACGCATCTATCGGAGCATTAATTACAATTCTAATATTGGTTATCTATCTTAGACAGTTGTGGCTTCATCACACCAGACAAAAACTGAAAGACCGTTGTCATCGGTGCAAAACACTGGTTTAATTTAAGAGGAGGCCGTGTGCTGGTTTCAGCAGAAATAAGATTTCATCATCTTTCCCGGTAAGTGAATCGCTCATCAATTTTCATTTTTGTAAATTAAGTTTCGTCAATATTTCTTTTTTTTTCTTTAAGTAAATAAACAGTAGTATCCTATTGGAATCTCGAAAATCCTAGGCTTCTGCATCTATATTGTGTGCACTGTTTTCAAACCCACCTTCATCGAATAGATATGTGTTGGACTGGAAAAACAATTGAAACAGGAAAAAAGCTATTCGCGCCAATGGAACCAATTTTAGTTTATGACTTTTTCAGAATACTGAATATCTCAAACATTTAGGAGGTATCTTTCCAGGGGACAATACACTGAAATAGGAGAAAAGTTATTTGATCCAAAGGTACTAAGTTCATTCAAGGAAACTTAATGTTTTGTATGAGTGATACAGGCTGAATTTCTCAAGTAATAAACCCATTTCACAGGTAACTCCCCATAAAGCAATATAAATAAAAAAAACCTCTACAGCGAAATAAAATTTTAAACATAAAAAAGTAAACAAAGCATCAAATGTTTTAAATCCTTCACACATTTTATATAGTTTTTTAAAGAGAGGTTTTATACTGTATGCGTTTTTTTTTATCTAGTTCTATACATAAAACAACAAGCATTGGCCGCGCGGCCGCGAAAGTGACACAGCCGCACGGCCAGTGAAAGTGATCGCGATCAATGGAGGAAAGACAGATGGCGGCTGCGCGAGTGCACGCTCACATGCACGCAAGCTTTAGCCCACCAAACGCCTGTGGCAGCACTTTGAAAACCCACCTACTAAATGTCTCGCAGATGAGCGCATGTGCTGGCTCAGGCGAGACCTAAAAATGACTCTTTCATAGTTGTTTCCAATAACTGCAAATGGTGCATCTTTCACTAACACCATGTTATTATATGTAAATTATTTTTGCTGTACACATTAAATCAGATAATATAATATGCAAAGACTATGTTGCAATAAAGGATGGAAACACAATAGATACAAATCATAAAGGTAATAGAAAATGTCTTTATTGTATACATTTGAAAAGCAGATCAAAAGTGAATATCAAAGTGCATGTGTGTAGTCATTTTTTTTTTTTACACTTTTTCATCCTTTGCTACATGGTCAACCTATTGGCTCCATTATATTAGTTTTAAGTCGGCTATAATTTTTTTATTTAATGCCGGCATTTGTTCAATATTACGTTCATTATCTTTATGATTTGTTTTAGTAAGTTATTTACTTTCCTACATTGCAAGATGCTTATTGATCATCATTTGATCTGAAATAATAATAATAATATATCAATAAATCATTTATGTACACAATTATGGTGTTGGTAGAAAATACATCACTGGTTTATATTGGCATCAGTGTGGGAAACAAACCTTGTTTTTATTATACCATCTCTCACAGAGGGTCCCATTTGCCTTGTCTAGTGTTCATCTTTTTAATCACTATAAAATTAACATCCCAAAATTGTATATGTTCTTTATTAGGTGCTGTAAGGCAGGTTGTCTTCCATTGTTGAATGAACAGGGTAGCGCACTCCTAAGTAGAATGAGGTGGTCAATGGGGTAAATCGGTGGGTGGTGCACTAGGGTGAGTCCTCCTGAGTATGAGGATGTCGTAGACTGTAGTAGCACTCTTTAACCTTAAAGAATGTCTCCCATGTGCACTCAGATATGATTGTCAAACAGTCTCTGTAACTATCAAAAAAAAGTCTTCAAATGTTGTTGAGTGTCATTGTTTTTTTATTATTCGCAAAGTTCATCATTAATCATTATGGTTCATTGGAACTCACGTTGAGATCCTTTGAATTACTCTTCATTCAAAAATGTTTGTTGCCCAATGCATTTCGGGCCTGAAAGCCCTTCATCAGGGGATAACGTGCTGTAAATGAGGGGATAAGGTATCAGCAGACTGAAACAAACTTATAATATATACACAAAATGTTGTTAAGCACGTGTCTCATGTGAGAATTTAAAAATGTTATCGCGTGTTTCGTGATTAAATAGTTATGGAAGTTATGGTGCTGAAATTGAAAACCATGCACAGTAATCATGTAAGCACTCAAACGTGATGATTTTAGTGATGCCGTCTGTGTGCGTGATTGTTAGTGATAAGGTTGGGGGATAAGGAAGCATGCTTTACGAATTCGGGGATTGTGCGTGTTTATCAACGTGCACGCGGTATGGCCGGTGTTTGCTACAGGTAGCACTTCTGGGAAAGCGTACTTATAAAAACGCGTCGCAAAGGATAAATTTGCGTTGGTAAATTCAAGGATAACCAGCATCTGTAAAAGATTGCATGTCATGAGCTATCAGCCGGTGTCGTTACAAGTACATCCCAAGAAGATTCTAGGGTGAAAAAAAATGTACTAAAGTAGTTGTGCATGGTTTCCTCTGTCGGATCTTCTCCAAATAGTGTGTGAAAACTATCGTTATCGGTACCTGGAAATAAATCGTCGGGTGACACGGAAGTGAAATCAGTGTATGCGCCTAGTTCATATTGAACTACAGAGAAGAAAGACTCGTAGTTCATGGGTGTGGAGGTACTACAAAAGTGAAATCGAGTGGAGGAGCATAAGACTGGAAGTAAAGATAAAATTCAAGTGCATGTGCCTTAAAAATGTTTTAGTGAGTGTCATCTAAATAAAAAGTGCACAATTACGATAACGGGAACTCGGTTGTGGGTTCTTTTTGGCGCCAAGGTTAATAGCGTAGTGCTTGATCAACTGGTAGAAGGCTACCGGCTGTGAAGAATAAACTGATAATAAAATGTACAAACGGGCTGGAAAATATAAATTGCACGTGTTAACGGACCGTGTATGATACAGGCGATCGCCAAGTCGGTTTACAAATGTATAGCATGCTGTGGAAATGTGTATCCAATATTGTTAAATAATAGGGTAAACTGGAAAAATGGAGGTAGGGTAACTGCAAATCAAGGAAGATGAGTGTGAATGGGGATTTTTGGTGGTAATATCTCTTTGCATAACATTTATAGCGTAAAGCTTGATAACTCTGTGGCAGAGGTTGATGGGTGCTTGTAAATTCAATACAGAATGCAATTTTGGAATAACGGGGGTATACTTTACAAAAAACAGCTTAGATCACACTGTTCATTGAGTCCTTTAGGGCTGATAGAGTCCATTTTATCTATCCAATACACCTCTCTTTGTAACAAATGTTGAGTGTTGTTCCGACCTTTCAGGATGGGTACTTGTTCCAAATTTAAAAACCGCAGTTGACTGATGTTATGATTGAAGGCGTGAAAATTGTGGGCTATAGGAGATTTGAAATTTTTTGTTCGGATGTTACTTTTGTGTTAGTTTAATCTGATACACATTTTCCGTTCAGTTTTGCCTATGTATACTAATCCACAAGGGCATTTTAACATGTAGATAACATTTTGACTGTTGCAGGTAGCCGTCACTTTCAATTTGATGTTGTTACCTTTGTGGGGATGTTGAATCGTATTACCCTTTATGATTGAATTGCAGTGGCCGCAGTTCAGACATGGAATGGTTCCTTTATAGTGAAGTTCAGTAGAATTCTTTGTGGTGGTGAGTATTTGTTTGAGGTTTCTCGACCTTTGATATGCGAATATTGGAGGTGCGTCAAAGATGTGTTTGAAATCTGTTTCGGTTGCCAACATAGGCCAATGTCTTAAAATCGTTTTTTTGATTCTGCAGCTTTGGGATGAGTATTTGGATATGAACACGCTTCTGTTGTCCGTGGATTTTTTCGGTTTGCTGGTTAACAGCATAGATCGTGTGATTTTATCTGCTTTTTTGCATGCATTGCTTATAATTTGCTCTGGATAGTTGCGTCTTCTAAACTTCTCAATGCATACAACATTGAGATTACCCATCCTGAGTAGCACAGAGTTTGCACCCACCATGTCACTGGATGACATTGCAAAACAACGGATAACAGAGCAGACACTTTTGTATATACCACGGATGAAACTCAACGGATCTACAATCTTTTTGAGGAAACCGAAGTAATCAGCACCAACACAACCTCAACGCAATCTAATATCAAACAACTAATGTACGTCTCCAAAAAAGCCATTAACCAAAGATTACACGCCAGCACTCTTATTAAGTATCACAAAGTGCAACGGATTCCAAGGGGTTTAAGAATAGCTTTAAAATCCACATTGTCCAAAAACAACATACGATTCACACAGAAATGGGAAGCTATCCTGAACAAGTGCTCGTTAGATTTAATTTTACTCATAGTGGAAGAACTATCCAAATTATTAGAAGATCTCAACAAGGAAATAACTGAACTCAAACAGGACCTTTCCATCAGATTAGAGGATGAAGATTGGAATAAAACACTACAGGATATCAATAAACAACTGGACGACTACACAAATGAAATTAATGAGAGAAAAATCAGAAAATGTAAAAGGGACACCGTTGATTATAAGTTAGGAGAAGTATACACCTGAGCAGAGGTGTATGCTAATCGAAGACAACAGAGAGCTAACACTGGCCATTTCACAGACACAGATGCATCATCTTCTGACGATTCTCACAACAAAAGACCACCAAGCAGTGAAGAAAGACCACAAACCTCGGATACTACTCAACCTACACGAGTTCCACAAGGTCCTGAAACAGAGGGTCCATCAACATCTTACAACAACAGTGGACAGTCTTTTTTAGACGTAGGCCAAAGGCCACAAGACGAAGCAGGAGGAAAAATATTACCAGAAAAACCCGTGGCGAAAGGAACACGTAGCCAGAAAGTCTCGTAATCAACATCTCCAAACACAAACTGACGGAATTTCAAATGAACACTTTACAAAAGGGATCAACATTTGTACCCACATACCATTCCAATCCTCTCAACATCGAGATAAGCATTTTCAAATTCATGCGATCATTAAGATTGAAACATTTCTTCAACAACATCATAGAACCAACACAAAGATCACAAGAAAGCACTCTACTAGGATTGCGCAACAAAAGCACATTCATGGCTCCCATCAGCCACAAAGTGTTGGGTGCATTTGAAACGATTACTTTGAAGGAATTAAGAAAAACTTCCAGTCTAATTAAATCCAAGAATACCAACATCACCCAGAAAGAACAACAAGTATTAAGACAAATTGCAGCAAAAAGTGAGATTACTATTCGTCAAGCGGATAAAGGAGGGGCTATGGTAATCATGGATTCTGATTTTTATGAGAGAAATGTTCAAGAGCACATTCAGGATACCAACATATACATGATGCTACCGCTTGATCCGACCATTGAATTCATGAAAATTCTACAAACCATCTTAAAGAAAGCTATAGATGAAGGCACCATTACGGCAGAAGACAAAAAATATCTTACCAAAACCAATCCAGCAACACCTTACATCTACATGATCTCTAAGATTCACAAACATGCAACAATTCCTCCATTTAGACCCATTGTTTTGACCATAAATTCCATACATGAACCCATCGGCAGATACCTGGATAAACATTTACAACCACTCGTTCAATCCATGAGCACATACATCAGAGATACCACTGATTTCCTCAATATACTGGAAACAACCCAAGGTAAAATAAACTCTGAAACCATACTATGTACCATAATTGTCAAAGCATTGTACACATCAATACCACACAACAAAGGCATGGAGGCAGTTGAATCCTTCTTGTTAAACAGCGACAAACCTACCGATCTCAAAATCTTTCTACTGGAACTCATCCATTTCACATTGTATCACAGTTACTTTCAATGGGGAAACGACTATTATTTGCAGTGCTCCGGAACATCTATGGGCAATTGTGCCGCACCAACGTATGCGAATCTCTTCATGTATAGAGTTGAACTTGATCACATTCTAAAGAAAGACGAATGGAAACAACACCTGCTTCTATACAGAAGATACATTGATGATATATTTATATTATGGCAAGGATCCTCTACAGTTCTCCAGAACTTAATCGATGACCTCAACCAAGTTGATGAACACATAGAATTCACATCAACCATTAGCAAAAATCGCATTTCCTTTTTGGATATCACCATAAACAACAACAACGGAATCCTCACAACTCAAGTCCATGTTAAAGCCACAGACCGCAACAATCTACTACATTTTCACAGCTTCCATCAACCCTCCCTCAAAGAACACCTACCATATTCCCAGTTATTGCGATTAAAAAGAATATCCAGCACTGAGCAGCTGTACACAGAAAGCAGAGATGTATGCATTGAGAAGTTTAGAAGACGCAAATATCCAGAGCAAATTTTAAGCAATGCATGCAAAAAAGCAGATAAAATCACACGATCTACGCTGTTAACCATCAAACCGAAAAAATCCACGGACAACAGAAGCGTGTTCATATCCAAATACTCATCCCAAAGCTACAGTATCAAAAAAATGATTTTAAGATATTGGCCTATGTTGGCAACCGAAACAGATTTCAAACACATCTTTGACGCACCTCCAATATTCGCATGTCAAAGGTCGAGAAACCTCAAACAAATACTCACCACCACAAAGAATTCTACTGAACTTCACTATAAAGGAACCATTCCATGTCTGAACTGCGGCAACTGCAATTCAATCATAAAGGGTAATACGATTCAACATCCCCACAAAGGTAACAACATCAAATTGAAAGTGACGGCTACCTGCAACAGTCAAAATGTTATCTACATGTTAAAATGCCCTTGTGGATTAGTATACATAGGCAAAACTGAACGTAAAATGCGTATCAGATTAAACGAACACTAAAGTAACATCCGAACAAAAAATGTCAAATCTCCTATAGCCCACCATTTTCACGCCTTCAATCATAACATCAGTCAACTGCGGTTTTTAATTTTGGAACAAGTACCCATCCAGAAAGGTGGGAACAACACTCAACATTTGTTACAAAGAGAGGTGTATTGGATAGATAAAATGGATTCTATCAGCCCTAAAGGACTCAATGAACAGTGTGATCTAAGCTGTTTTTTGTAAAGTATACCCCCGTTATTCCGAAATTGCATTCTGTATTGAATTTACAAGCACCCATCAACCTCTGCCACAGAGTTTTCAAGCTTTACGCTATAAATGTTATGCAAAGAGATATTACCACCAAAAATCCCCATTCACACTCATCTTCCTTGATTTGCAGTTACCCTACCCACATTTTTCTCGTTTACCCTATTATTTAACAATATTGGATACACATTTCCACAGCATGCTATACATTTGTAAACCGACATGGCGATCGCCTGTATTATACACGGTCCGTTACCACGTGCAATTTATATTTTCCAGCCCGTTTGTACATTTTATTATCAGTTTATTCTTCACAGCCGGTAGCCTTCTACCAGTTGATCAAGCACTACGCTATTAACCTTGACGCCAAAAAGAACTCACACCCAAGTTCCCGTTATCGTAATTGTGCACTTTTTATTTAGATGATACTCACTAAAACATTTTTAAGGCACAAGCACTTGAATTTTATCTTTACTTCCAGTCTTATGCTCCTCCACTCGATTTCACTTTTGTAGTACCTCCACACCCATGAACTACGAGTCTTTCTCCTCTTTAGTTCAATATGAACTAGGCGCATACACTGATTTCACTTCCATGTCACCCGACGATTTATTTCCAGGTACCGATAAAGATAGTTTTCACACACTATTTGGAGAAGACCCGACAGAGGAAACCGCGCACAACTACTTTAGTATGTTTTTTTTCACCCCAGAATCTTCTTGGGATGTACTTGTAACGACACCGGTCGATAGCTCATGACATGTAATCTTTTACAGATACTGGTTATCCTTGAATTTACCAACGCAAATTTATCGTTTGCGACGCGTTTTTGTAAGTACGCTTTCCCATAAGTGCTACCTGTAGCAAACACTGGCCATACCGCGTGCACATTGATAAACACGCATGATCCCCGTATTCGTAAAGCATGCTTCCTTATCCACCAACCTTATCACTAACAATCATGCACACAGACGGCATCACTAAAATCATCACGTTCGAGTGCTTACATGATTACAGTGCATGGTTTTCAATTTCAGCACCATAACTTACATAACTATTTAATCACGAAACATGTGATAACATTTTTAAATTCTCACATGAGACACGTGCTTAACAACATTTCGTGTATATATTATAAATTTGTTTCAGTGTGCTGATACCTTATCCCCTCATTTACAGCATGTTAATCCCTGATGAAGGGCTTTCAGGCCCGAAATGCATTGGGCAACAAAAATGTTTGAATGAGGAGTCATTCAAAGGATCTCTACGTGCGTTCCAATGAACCATAATGATTAATGATGAACTTTGCGAATAATAAAAAAACAATGATACTCAACAACATTTGAAGACTTTTTATTTATAGTTACACAGACTGTTTGACAATCATACCTGAGTGCACATGGGAGACATTCTTTAAGGTTAAAGAGTGCTACTACAGGTTGTCTTCCATCTCATCCAGCACACTCCAGCTGGTGGACTGTCCACAGATGAGACACCCAGTTACCACAAATCAAAAATACCTCACCCATTCAGTTGGTGGAAGGACCATGCCAGGAGATCCCACCAAGGAGTGAGTATTGGCTGTGGGAAGGAAGCTGGAGGATTGACTCCGCCGGGAGGAATGCGTCCATGGAGCTCTCTCTCAGGTGATGCCAACAAAATGCTACTGAATGGAATTGAACTGCTTTCTCCCGATGTTTAGCGGGAGATGAAATCCCTAGAAACCTTGCAACAGTAATACTAACCTGATTGATGCAGCACTTGTGTACTCAGCCTTTGTGCTGGCTTTGGAGACTTTTCTTGAACTCCCGCCAGCTGATCTGCTTCAGCGCAGACTCCTCTGTTCTCTCTCGGTCCAGTATGCCCTCAACCTGGGACATGACTCCTCCCAAGATCGGCTCCTCGAAGGGCAGGCATTCTGCTCGGAGCTCCGCAACTGTTTGTGCTGGGGCCGCGTCGGCCATATAGGCTGAAGTAGACGAATTCACAAAGACTGGCTGTTAGACCTGGCATCCTTGGCGTGGTTTCCCCTGACTTTTTGCCTCTACCTCCTACATGTTTAACACTGTGATGGATTTCGTTCTGCTGGTTTAGATGCTTTGGGCACTTTGCCACTGCTGGTCAGTGCCAAAGTGCAAGTGCTCCCTGGTTAATTTATTACTGTGATTGGTTATTCATGATTGGCATATTTGTTTTACCAGTAGATCCCTAGTAAAGTGCACTGAGTGTGCCAGGGTTGGTGATTCAAATGCTACTAGTGGGCCTGCAGCACTGATTGTGCAACCCACAGGAGTCGCCCTAAAATGGTGTCTAAGGCCTGCCATTGCAGTGCCTGCGCAGTCTGTGAACTGCCATATTGTCCTGGCCAGTGTACACACTTACCAGGCTTTACCCTTCTCTTTTCTCACACATTGGACACCCCTATGGTAGGCCCAAGGTACCCCCCTGGGCAGGGTGCAGTGTAGGTGAAAGGTAGGACATATTCTAGTGTGGGTAACATGTCCTGGTAGTGAAATACTGCCAATTTCTTTTCACTATTGAAAGGCTATCTTGCCCATAGGATAGAATGGGGAATGCTGTGTAACATGGTTACCTGCAGATCTTCCCATAGCGGCAAGATAGACATATGGAATCTGGTATCCCTGAACTCAGAATTTAATAACACATCTTTTAGGAGGATTGTTTTTACATTCTGAGTTTGGAAATAGCACCTTCAGAAAGTGGCTATTTTCTTGTTCAGCCTTTCTGTGTGCCTCTGCCTGTTTGTGGATTGACTGTCTGGTTTGTGAGTGAAAGGGGCTGGGGGTGACTCCAGGAGACTAGGTGAGTCAGCACTAGGCTGAATAGACCTATCTGCATGTAGAGTGGTGGGGAGGAGTAGCACCTGGGTCTGAATAGGGCTGTGCCTGCCCTCCACAATGCTGGCTCCACCTCCTGCGGTGTGTCTGATGGCCCTGGCCCACACTCACAAAGAAAGAAGATGTGTCCTGGCAGAGTGCACCCAGAACTGGTTTGGACTGGGTCCAGGACCCCTCACACAGGAAGAACAAAGATTTTTGGGGTATAAAGGTAGAGCTGAGACCCCTGTAAAATTAGGAAACTTCGTGATCAAGAAGGAATCTCTGCCAAAGAAGATCAGCCAGGAAGACTGAGGAAAAGTGCTGCCATAGCTGAGTGTCTGGAAGCTGACCTACAGTTGCTGTTACTACTGAGGAGAAGGACTAAGGGACACTCTGCTGTGTGCTGTGTCCCCCTTATTTGAAGAGGAGCTGTGCTGTGTGCTTTTTCCCCCTCTGAAGACCCCCTATCTCCAGGGCCTGAGAAGAGCTGGCCTCAGGGACATAAAAGTTTCCAGAAGCAACCTCATATGTTTGGGTACAGGTGCCTGAACCAAGATTGCCAGCTACTTGAAGTATGCCATGTTACTTAAAGATCGGGACCACTTTGAACCTCCCTGCGGTGTGCCTGTGCCTGCACGCTCCCCAATCTGCACTGAGATGCCTCTGAAGATCAGCGCGCTGCAACGAGGTGTGCTTGTGTCTGCACATCGGCTACCGGACACTACGACCGTCGTGGGGCTGACAGCGTGAACTGCCAAGTACTGGGGGCCCGAGATCTGTGCGAGCACTGTGCCTGCTTCACTTCACCGTCGCCGGCCCGTGTCAATTACCTGAGCCCGCTGACATCACCAAAGAAGCAGCGGGCCGTTGCTAAGTAGCAGAGGACACCTCCGCGAGAGAGCACCGGCGGTGTTGCGCCCCGCCCAGTAGGACGTCGACAACCAGGTAAAGGAGTCTCGCTCGAAGCTGAGAAGATTGCCCCGACCCCCTCCGTGAAGCACCTTCAAGAGAGGAGGAGTTCCGTCTGCTGATCGCACCGGTGGGGGCCGCAGTGCAAGAACATTTTACCAGGTAACTCTGCCACCCGCGTTGTCGCTTTTTATTTCCTTGAGCGGGTTGGGACTTAACGGACCGGCCGAGGGTGGCTCATGTGACCCGGGATTGTTGTGGGCCTGCCTGGGACTGTGCTGGCATTTCCTAAAGAGATCAGCACGGCCTGTACTGGCTCATTGGGAGAGCAGCGGTATTGGGGCCTGTCCTTTGTTAGCAAGTGCTCGTTCCACGCTTTTGGGGGCACACCGGTACGATCACTGATCACGGAGTCAGCGAGGAAATATCGAAGGGCTCAGCGAGGGGCATTGTTAATCAGTGCCGAGGTGACGCCTGCTTGTAAACCTATGCTACACTCACAACTACAGCTGCCGGTGCCGCCGCTACAGACTGTCACCCAGCCTGCTCCCAAATGAAGAGGTTAGTTGTGATGTTCCTGCCTCTAGTTCGGGTACTGCTAGTGATACACTATTGCAATAATGCCCTCTTTCGCTATTGCCAGCTGGTACGAAAGCGCTGGGTAATACTGTAAGCTGTCCTACTCCAAGTGCTGATATCGGGGCTACAGGTTTAATTGACTCAAAAGACGGGCCAGAAATAGCTGCCACTGGGGTGGGGACACCTTTTCCAAAAAGAGCCATCAGGCATATGGATCTGGCTGAACAACCGCAAGACACTCGTACTATATCGCCGGATGAGGCCAATGTCTTCCCCTCTGTACTTTCACTACTACAGAGTGGGCATTATCCAATTCTGATCCTTTGGGGAGCTCTAATGATCTGATTAGTGTTTCTTCTACTGAAAAAAGCTTAACTTTAAGCTTGCTAACCTTGTACGTAGTTGTAAAATAAATACAGACTCTCAAAGTAAATTACGAACATATGGCACTACAGCAGTACATGGGAAGGGAGCAGCAAAGGGGAGTCCCTTGCGCAAATGGGTTACCTTTAAGAGGGAGTTCAAGGCAATCATATTGAGACTCCGAAACTCTGCCCTGTAAGGCAAAGCTAATATTATTTGGAATTCTGTCACCTTCTCTGAAGCACTTAATAATAACATTGAGATTTATTGCAAGATCCTTTGCCGGCTCCCAACCCTCCTCCATTGGCAAAGAACCAAGCCACTATACCTATGACATCTGATAGTGAATCGCCAGAATTACATGAGCCATCACTCTGGTCTATTCTACAGGCCTTGCAGGAGCAAAGAGCCGAGGCACAGGAGTACCACACGCAGCTCAGGGCAGATAATCTATCAATACAGCAATCACCCTTAAAAGTGATTAGTAAGGTGGCCTCACTTACTAATGATATCATGGAACAAGAGCAGCGCATTGCAGACAAAAAAGAAGCTGTGACAGCCCCCACTTGCCTAGCACACACTCACGATAATCAGCTAGCTGTTCCACAGGGGAAAATTGAAGATAGAAAAAATCCACAGCGTCGGAACAATTTAAGGCTGTTTGTTGTTCCCGAGGAAAAGGAGGGCTCTGACCCACGTGCATTTGTAATGCAGCTGTTTCAGACGGCCTTCCCACATTTGTCAGACTGGGACTCCCAAATATGACAGGCTCACAGGCTACCAATCTTCCTAAACCAATCTGACCTGTGTAATTTACGTAAACATCACCCAATTCTCATGTACATTGACAATACTCGTCTACGACAGACAGTCTCTATTAAAGCTCGGCCCTCTACACTAGTGGTGGCTGAATAAAAATGTTTCACTGTGAGGTCAGATCTGTGTAAGGGCACAATGAAAAAGAGGTGGAGGATGTGACAGCTTATTGACCCCTTGAAGGCTACCGGGGCACAGGTGTTTTTGCAGGAACCGGCTCCCCTGAAGGTTATTAAGGATGAGCAAACTCTGATCTTTCATTCGGACTTGGAAGCTAAACAAGCTCTTAATTGCTGACAACAACACTCTAGAAAATAACTGATTTTTTGCCAAAAGAAGGTCTCTTTAAGAGGGTTTAAGAGAAAACAAAAGGTGAAATAGGGAAGGAAAAAACGAGAATTATTAATCCTAAATTAGCCACAAGATTTCCCTCTTTTTTCTTCCTGCTTTAAACTTTTTGATTAATTGTTTGTAGTACTGGCTCCACCTGAGGGGGGGTTCTGAGACACTAGGTTCCTTGGTGGCTGTCATCTATCGGGGGTTGATTCCTTTCCTAGACCACTGGGAGGGAGGGGGGAAGGTACGGGAAAGGGAGGGGTTGGGTCAAGGGAGGGGTTGGGTCAAAGGAGGGCCTGTGCTTAGGCCAAAGGTAGGGATTGGGTGGGAAACCAAAGGGTACCAAGTAAATATGATACACATACTACACAAGTTGCTAATTTGGACATGGAGCACCTTTCTTTCCGAATTTCTTTAGTAGAGCACTATTATAGAGAACTGGGTAAGGGCTTAGACAATGTTCTCCTATACTCTTTGCACTTCTTTGGAATAACTAATATCTAATGAAGGGGGTAATTAAAGGTATGTGTTGGAATGTAGCTGGGCTAAACATGACAATTAAACGGCAGTTAGTAAAGGAGGAGCTCAAATTATACAAACCGCATATTGTGCTTCTCACGGAAACTCATTTGGCCTACAAGGATAGGGGTTTACTTAAGCAGCTGGGTTTTGAGATAGTAGATTGCACATCCCAGGCCGCCAAAATCAGAGGGGTAGCTATCTTAAAAGATAAAGGTGTAAGATGCAATATTTTTAAGGTCTCCTCTGATTATTGTGGCAGATGGGTAATTTCACAATTGTAAATTTACGACATAAAATATGTATTTTGTGCAGTGTATGTGCCCAATGTTGATGATCCCACTCTTTTTAACACTTTAATGTTGGAATTGTTAGACTGGCAGGGTGAACTAATAATCATGGGTGATTTCAATTGTACTTTGAACTATGGTATCGACTCCACTAACAGTGCAGCCTTTCCGAGAATGGTAAAAGATTTTGGAGATGGCTCGACTACACTGTCTGTTTGATGTAATGGGACTTTGAGATTTGCTCCTACGCCGACGATACTCAATTGGTGATTCCCCTGATAGACTGACCAATACTGAGACCAAGGATAACTTAATAAACTGTCTCACTGAACTTGCAAGCTAGGTGTCCCGGCACTGTTTAAAATTAAATGCCGGCACTGTTTAAAATTAAATGCCGGGAAGTCAGAAATCCTGCTTTTTGTGTGTGGATAGGATGCTACCTATTGAAATCTAAAAGTCAGTTCTCATTCATCCCTGCCAAATATAAGACCCATCAGAATGTAGATGAATGCAGATGAGCCTCCCCTCCCTGTGTTTGTGGCTGTCTTGAGGGGATGCACAAAGTATAGTTGTCACCCACCCCAGGCATGTATTGGAGACAGGCTGTCAGGCACATAGAGAAATAGATGAAGAGAATGTCTCCTTTATAAAAGTGGAATTTCTAAAACAGTAATGTTAAATCCAACTTCACCAGTAAGGAGGATTTATCATTACCATTCCAAACATATGAAACATGAAAAATCTACTCCCCGCTGATCAGGAATTACAGCTTAAAAGAGTATTAAGAAATTTCCAATGCTGGCCTATGAGAGGGGTAGGCCTCACTGTAGTGAAAAGCAAAATACGCTGTTTGTCACTACCAGGGCATGCAAAACATAAAAGCACATGTCCTACCTTTTGCTTACATAGCACCGTGCCTTAGTCTTGGCATGTAATTTTAAATGCCAAGGCGAAGTGGCAGTAAACGGCATGCACGGTCACTGCAGAGGCAGGCCTAAGAGATGTTTGAAAGGCTACTTCTGTGGGTGGCAGAATCAGTGCTGCAGCTCACTAGTAGCATTTGAAGTACAGCCCTGGCTATATGGTAAACCATTTTGCAAGGGACTTACCAGTACAACAACTTTGCCAATCGGGTATACACCAATGTCATGATGTTTAGGGGAGAAGCACATGCACTTTAGCACTGGTTAGCAGTGTTAAAGTGGTCAGAGTTCTAAGGCCAATAAAAGGAATCAGCAAAAATGAGAGGCAAAAAGGCAAACAGCTGGGGGAAAGATCACCCTAAGGATGACAAGTCAAACAACCTGACTCTAGATATGAATCTGAGGTATATCTAACTCTCTGCAAATTGACTTTATCAGTCTTTTCTTCCAAAGACCTTCTTCTGTTTGCTTGGCCCCTGACTGAACTGTAAGCTGTCAAGCCAGATGCTTAGCAGAAGACAACTATTGAGGGATGTCTTCTGTGTGTACTTCCTGAAATGCTCTCTACAGGGTCAACCCCAAACATTTTGTCTTCACCCCTCCTGTATTATACAGCATTAGGACTCTCTGCATTTTACTACTGCTAACCAGTGCTAAAGAGCGTGTGTCTTCTACTTAAAAAATAGTAAAATTGGCCTGGACCTGATTAGCACATTTATTATTTGTGAGTCCATAGCATATGGTACTACATGTACCCAGGGCCTGTAACTTAAATGGTGCTAGAGGGCCTATAGCACTCTTTGTGCCCCCCCCCCCACTATATAAACTCTTAAACAATGTTTTAGGCCAGCCATTGCAGCATGTAGTGCAGTTTTAAACCACATTTTCAACCTGCCACAATAAACCTTTTTCCAAGTCTAAACATTTCTTTTTAATATATATAAATCACACCTACAGTGGGCTCCAAACAGCCCAGATGGCAGGGTGCATCACATCTAAATTCATTTTTAATAACTGTAAGGCATATGTCGCTCAATGGATAACATTGAGTTATCTTATAACATGAAATAACTTTTGATTGGTAGCAGGCAGAAATGTCATGTTTGGACTCAAGTGAATCTTATTTATGGTAAAGCCAGATTTTAGATTACAATTTTGTAAATGACACTTTTAGAAAGATGCAATACAAATGTACAATTAGCGAGTGCACACCTTTCCCTTAAGTGATGGTTGAATTTGTGCTTAGACTGCAGAGAAATGCGTGCATAACAGGGCTGTGAACGACCCAACACAGCATATCAATGATACTTGCTACGTACACTTTAAGCTGCCGGGAGTGATTACACGCGGTATAAGAGTATTGTTTGTCAATTCAAATTACTTTATTCGGATACTTGATAAAGCATACCATAAAAGTACAGATCATGATTTATACAATTTAAAAATAACGTATTGTTGTCAATGATAAGGGGGTTTGGGGAGAGTATCTCTTTGCCACTTTGTTTTTAGATTATTTCATGAGCATGAGCACTGATGTGGGGAGCAAAGGAGGGGTGATCATGGGAAGTATTTGGGAATAGCTCTTTTTGACTTTACTGTTTTTAAACAGCAAATGCTTTATGTTTGAATTATTGTTGATGCGGTTCATTTTGTTTTATTGCAGTACCTCTGATGAAGAACTAAAGATGTTCGAAATGCATTTTTTTTTTTTATGTGTCGATTCGAAAGTAGGTTGACAGCACGTGTCTATGTTTAAGCTTATGGTAGCATAAGGCATCTGAAAATGTGGAAATAAAAAAATTCCATTTCAACCTGGCTGTCTCTGGAGTGATTTCATAAGCACAGAATACATGGTTTATTTGACTTGTTGAAAATAATTGGAATACTGGATTACTCTGGATAAACGTGATAAATTTGGTTCACTTTAAGAGGAAAGTTTCCTCATTTCAGCAGTGCAGCAGCACAATTGTTGCCCTCTTGGCAAGTATCACTTCTAGAAAGCTGACATTTTCCTCCCCAAAACCTTCTAAAGTTGTCTTTTTCCTGCCCAAAAGCTTCTAAGGATTTCTAAGAGTGTCCAGCTGCTTGAGCCTGTTAATGGCTTCCCTATTAAGAATGCTTATTGGGTCCAGACAGTGATCAATAGTTGTGACGAGGATGGGCCACACTGCCTCAATGGTTGGGTGGTTAGGGTGGATCTGTTCTGTGTGGCACTTACATTTCGAAGGGCTAGCCTCCAGGACACACAAAGAAACCGAAAACTAGTCTTTTGTGACTCTTGACTTCTTTGAGCCTTGGCAGTGGAATAGAAGAACTTTCTCAAAACCAGATATGGGAGTTGCTTAAAATTCCGCCACTTCAAAATATGGCACCAGGTATAATTATTGGACCTCTTGAACCACTCTCCAGTATACCCCTGGGCCTGTGGACACTAAAGAAGGAGGGCTGCCTTGTTCCCCAGAGGACTGTCCTTTTGCTTGAGGCTAGCCTTCTTTTACCGAGCACTGCCCTGCTACTTGAGGCCTGCCTTTTTTTCCGGACAACTGCTATGCTGCTTGATGCATCCCTTATTCCCCAGAGAATGCCCTGCTGTTGAGGCCTGAATGCCCTTCTTTTGAGGCCTGCCTGTATTTTTTCCGACGACTGCCCTGCTGCTTGAGGCTTGTCTTGTACCCCAGAGGACTACCCTGCTGCTTGAGGCTTGCCCTGCTTTCTGCAAAGGAAGCCTGGACCTTCTCCCTTCAAGCCAGGCTACTGCAGTGATCCAAGGGTCAGTTGGTTGACCTCCTCTTCCGGGCTATAGACACACCACAAGGTCCAGAGGTCTCCTTGCAACTGCCCAGCTGATCTACTGTAACTGGACCTGCCTGAGCTCTGCTAGCTTCTCCTAGAGTGCGTCCCTGATCCCCAAGAGGTATCTCTTCTTAAAGAAAAGGTGAAATTGTGATGTTCTGGACCCTTCACGCTGGACCATAAAGAGATAACTTTTTCAGTGAGACTAACCTGGTCCCTACATCTGGCCCGAGCTCCACCATGGTAAGCCTAAATAAGCCTAAACTTGTGACATTCCCTTGGCCTAGCACGATCAGATGTCTGTGAGTGGAGCTTTGTGTTTTTAGGCGCTATTTCTACCTCAACCTTTAAAATTGCATATCTCCAGTAATACTGATTGAGTTTTTGTTGTTCGGGTCTTATTTTATTTATTAACATGTACTCTATTTTTCTAAATTGGTTTGATTTATTGTTTATATTGTGTTTTTACTTTATTTCTGTTGGGATGCTCTATAGATACTATACACTTTGCCTCTAAGCTATGCCTGACTGCTTTTGTGTTAAGCTACCGGAGGGTTAAGCACAGGTTTATTTAGTGACGTTTGTGGGTCACCCGGACCATGACTGTGGTTGTTGCCTGACTGAGGCTTCCACAGCTCTCATCCAATAACTTGATTTCTTATAGTTAAAACTTTAGTGCAACTTCAGTGTTTTATTGGGTTGCCTCTCTTGATTTTTCAATGTATTTTTTACTTCTTGAAGCACGGGTTTTTAACTATTGAAATTTAACTTGACTAATGAGTAATTACATTAAGGGCCAGATGAACAACCTTTTTTTGCACTCGCTAACGGGAGATCAGCCCACTTCTGACCGCAAAAAAGGGTAATGGCATGTACAAACACTATTTTAAGAGTCACTGACTCACAAAATAGCGTTTACAACTATCGCTATTAGGAAGGAGCACTGCATAATTACGCGATGACCATCTCAAAATTAAAAGACACACATTGATCGACGGAATGCAAAATAAATCAAAAGATTCATACCCAGTCAAGAGATCTGGGTTAAATCCATTATATATTTGCTCACCATGCCACCCCAGTTTAGACCTGGCCATATGCAAATCAGTCTTGACCCTGTGCCTCATGGGAACAGTCCAGCCCGAACTGCCAAGCCAGATCCTCCCTGGACCGGAAAAAAACATTGTAGGACTGGTTTCAGGGTTTCACTCCTCTTCAGCCAGGATAGCTTGATTCCAGTGGCACAGTGAGCCCAGGACCCACGCCTGGGCATTCCTGGCGCACTTAGGGCAAGAAAGCAAAAGAGACACAATTGATGGAAGGAATGCAGAACAAACCAAAACATTCACCCCCAGTCAAGAGATCTGGGTTAAATCCATCATTCTTTTGCTCACCATGCCACCCCAGTTTAGACCTGGCCATATGCAAGTCAGTTTTGACCCTGTGCCTCATGGGAACAGTCCAGCCCGAACTGCCAAGCCAGGTCCTCCCTGGGTTGACCAGACGTGGGTCCCATGCTCTCCATGCCACTGAAATAAAGCTATCCTGGCTGACGAGGGCTAAAATCTCGAAACCGGTCCTAGGATGCTTGTCTCCAGTCCAGGGAGGACCTGGCCTGGCAGTTCAGGCTGGACTGTTCCCATTGGGCGCTGGGTCAAGACTGATTTGCATATGGCTGGGTTCAAACTTGAATGGCATGGTGAGCAAAAAAACAATGGATTTAGGCCCATATCTCTGTACAGGGGTGAATGTATAACATTGTTCTCAATTCTGTCCATCAATTGTTGTTTTGGGATTTGTCACCCCGAGTGGGACGGGTATGCCCAGACGTGGGTCCCGTGCTCTCCATGCCACTGGAATTAAGCTATCCTGGCTGAAGAGGGGTGAAACTCAGAAAATGGTCCTAGGATGCTTGTTTCCAGTCCAGGGAGGACCTGGCTTGGCGGTTCGGGCTGGACAGTTCCCATGAGGCACAGGGTCAAGACTGATTTGCATATGGCTGGGTTCAAACTGGAATGGCATGGTGAGCAAAAGAACGATGGATTCAGGCCCAGATCTTTGTACTGGGGTGATTGTATGACATTGTTTTGCATTCTGTCCATCAACTGTTGTTTTTGCATTTGACAATCTCGAAAGTGGCTGCAACAAATCCTATCATGATTGCTATCAAACGGTGTGGGAGGTATGATTCCAAGCACTGGAACGGGCCTCTGCTAGGCTCTCAGTGCTCCAGTACTAGTCTTCTAGACCCAGACAGCACAACATGGTTGCTGCCGACCAGAGACACAATACTGACCTCCTGCTGCTGAGCCAAGCTGGAGCAGGAGAAGACAGAACAATAGGTATCCTGTCAGAGAGAGGTGTTACCACCCTCCAAGACAGGATTTAGTGTATTGGGCCGGGTGGGTGCGCTTGCCAGTGCCACTCAGTCTGCATTAGGGGCACATCTGGTGCCTCCTTGCATAGTCCCATTCAAAGCAGATCTGGGAGTCGTAGGCTCCCGCTCTGGCACGAAACTGGACGAAGGACATGGGAGTATCCTCCCCCCTGTCCAAACCCTCCCCTGGGAGAGTCACCTGAATCTGCAGGCTCCATAACTAAGCTGACCGGTCTGCTGATCCTGAGCTCCCATGGACTCCAAAAGGCTCAGCAACACAGGTGGTGGTTCTCCATATCTCGCGAGGCTTGCCCTGCTCTCTCACCAAGTTTGAGGCTAGGACCCCTCGTAGGTGCCGCAGGAACTGAACCTCTGTGCACCGCGTCAATGTGCCATTGCAAAGCCTTGTTCGCTTCCTTACACCAAGATCTTTTGGCTCTAAGTAGCCCCAACCTCAAGCATCTCTAGTGACAAGAATAATTGTCCACACTGCATCATCTGCATTGTGGCTTGCCTGGAACTTTTGGTGAGCTGCTCGAGGTCCTCTTGTGACTCCAGTGCCTCAGGCCCATGGGTCCTGTTGAGGGTCATCTTTGCTTTTTGGGGGGCTCCTCTGATTGCTCAGGGCCTGCCCTGACTCCCCTGACTGACTTCTTCGACTCCCACGTTGTTTTCAGTTGCTAAGGCTTGTTGGTGCTCCCAACGGACACCTACCCCTCAACTCTCGACATCTGGCGTTGGATCAGCTCATGCATGGCTCTTGGTCTTCCACAGTGTTGCCTAGTCATCACAGCTGCCGAGTCAAGTTCATTGTCAACTGTCCTGCAACTCCTGACATCGGTGGGCATTCATGTTCCGGGTATCCGGGTCACTCCTGAGTGACAGACTCTGTCCCCTCTGCTTGCAGTTACTCTTCAACTTGAATCCACCTTTGGATTCCACTGGACACTTTCTCCTTCTCCAGCAGTGGCATTTTCCTGAAGTCTTCCATTGGGTTTGACAGCGGTTTCTGACACCACTTTAAACCTATGCACCGAGCTTCCCTGATGTAGTTAATGTGGGTACTAGGGCATCCACAGGTGGGGTGGCTCTCCAACCTTCGGTCTTCCATGGGGTTTCTTCGGGGTCCACAGGGAATCTTTAAAATTGAAACCGCAACTTACACTTTGATTTGTACGGAGAACGTGGTCATGTTCTCACACTCCACACAATCTCCGTGGGGTTCCTAGTCACTCACCTTGGGTGGTTCCTTGAATCCCTACTCTTCTACGTTCTCTGGGCATTGTTTTAAATGTGAGTCATGGTTCTTAGTCCACTTTCTTAGTATATGGTTTGGTCCCCACCCCCGGGTCAACTGTGTATTCTGTGCTAGTATTTACATGATTTCTATGCAATGTATTGTCTGCATTGTGCATATCTCCGGGTAGGAGATATCTGTATATGTTAGTGAGAATTATAAAATTAATACTGATTTTTATTAATACATTGTGTGGTTCTTTTTCCCTTAATCTATACCTATGAAATTACATTCTGGTAAAACAAGCTGATTTACAATCCTTCTGGACTAAGCCTGAATGCTGCTCTCCACAGCTACCTCTTAGAGAGCTTTCTAAGCTTATCTAAGACCTCCTAAATCACCATAAGGGTTGTCTGGACTGGTGCCGGATGTCCACTTACATAAGTGTACATCATGTACTAGGCCAGCCTCCCACATTGGTGTGCAGCGGTTGGGATTCAAACCTGCATTGTTTTACCAGATAAATCTTGGTGAGATTAATTGAAAAACCATCACTAATACTAGGCACATATAATACAAGCTTAGAATAGTAAGTTCTACTGAACTTAGGGTTGGGTAGTCAAGGGTCTAGCACAGCCTTTCTCCAACCTCAGATAGTTTACTTCCTACTAGGTTAGCTAGGTGCAACACCACCCCTCACTTAGTATGAAATGAAATGAAATTAGGATTTCTAAAGTGCATACTACCCGCGGGTGACTAGGCGCTGACTTCCAAGGGGAAAAAGGGGTTGAGAAAAACACCAGACATCAGTGAGGTGCAAGAGAGGTGGAAGAGCATTCAAAACTAATGAATAAAAAGCCAGGTTTTAATTGCTTTGCGAAAGGTAAGCAGATTATTCAAGGTTTTTAGAGTAAGCGTCATGGTATTCCAGAGTTTGTCAGTCATGACTCTAAAACTCTTGCCTCCCCAGGTAGGTCTTTTAAACTTGGGAACAACCAGATTAGCCTGGGAGGCAGATCTTAGCTTTCTGGGAGGGATATAATGATGAAAGAGTTGCCTAATTGAAACTTAACACTCAGAATGGAGGGCTTTGAAGGCTAAGCACAGGGATGTGAACATATCCCTTTTTTTGACCGGGAGCCAGTGGAGTAAGGGGAGAGACTTCGACACCGACTGATGTTTTGGGATCCGCAAAAGCAGCCTGGGGGCAACATTCTGGACCATTTGTAATTTGTCCAAGCATTTCTTATGGGCAGTCAAGAAGAGCCCATTGCAGTAGTCGATTTTATAAAAGACTAGGGTGGTAATCACTGTTTTTTTTTAGTTGGTCCAGAGGATTAAAGGGAGGATCTTCCTAAGAGGCTTGAAAATGAAAAAACAAGATGAGGTGATGGCATTGGCATGACCCACAAAGGAGAGATTTTCATCAAACTGAACTGCTACATTTTTCCCCTTTAGCATGGGAGTGGGGAGTACACCCATTTCTCGAGGCCACTAACTGGGGGACCAAAATGATGGTCTATTACCAAAAAGCAGCACCTCAGTTTTATTTGAGTTTAACTTCAAACAGTTGTTAGACATCTAACTCCCAATCTGCAACATACAGTTGTGGAAGCATTTAGCTGCGTTATCAGCATTCTCTGTGACTGACACTACAATTTGGGTGTCGTCAGCATAGGAGACAACTGAGAAGCCAAGGTCTTTGATCAGTGAAGTCAGAGGTGCAACGTACAGATTAAAAAGGGTGGGTCTCAGTGATGACCCCTGAGGTACGCCACAAGGAAGGGTGAAAGAAGTAGATCTGTGACCTTTACATTCCATGTACTGCGTTCTGTCATCGAGAAATGAACTGAGGAGCATAAGAGCAGTACCTCTGACACCTATCTCAAATAACCGGTTGATAAGGAGTTGATGGCTGACAGTATCGAACCCTGCCGAGAGATCTAGCAAAATTAGGGCAGCGGTCCCTCCTTTGTCTAAAGTTGTTCTGACATATTCCGCGGCAGTGATCAAAGCTGTCTCAGTGCTATGTTGGCTTCTAAAGCCAAACTGAAAAGAATCCAGTAAATTGTGTACCTGGATATTAAGAGAGAGCTCGGTGTTTATAGCTTTCTCTATCAGTTTGGCCGGAAAGGGAAGTCAAGATATTAGCCTGTAGTTGTTGGGAGTATCAGCCTCCAGATTAGCTTTTTTTAAGAGAGGAAGAATTGACGCATCTTTTAAACTTTTAGGGAAGTAACCTCTAAAGGAGAGGCCAGTGGCTCTCTGCCTTCTAAATACAGTGAGCTTTGATTCCAGGAACTGAAAGCACTGTGTGCCTCTAGAAACCTTAACACAGGGAAAGGCCCTAATACTCAAAACCTCCTAGAGGTGTTACTGTTAGATGACCTGCAGAAAGCTAGTGGGTCAGATGAACAGGAAAGAGTGGGTGGGCAGGGGACAGAAGATAGGACGGGGGCCTCTCTGACCTTCATTCTAACCCTGACTAGGAGGAGCCTAATAACTCCCACCTGGAAAACTCAGATCTCACAGAAGATACAGCATGTGGCCCAGAGGGTACCCCCTTTGTTCCTTCTTTGAGGGTTCATATTAGGCCAAGGGGGTCTAGATCCTCCTCTAGAGAATCCAATGCTTTAGGACTGTCAATAGGTACCTCCATATCTAGTAAGAGGGAAAACTCTTTGGATAGGGAATACCAACTTCTTGAACTTGAGAAAGCATGGTTGATGCTCAGGCAAAAGCAATTGGCCCTTGACAAGGAGTCCCTAGAAGTCCAGAAATCTAGGAAGAAATTGGGAATAGAGTCTCATGGTGGTACCCCCATCTCCCCATTATTGTTTGATATTTATATCGAACCATTTGCCCAGATGCTTCGCCAGGATGATCAGGTTATCGCTTCTGTGCAGATGCATCTAAAAAGAAAATTGTGTTATATGTTGATGACCTTATAATCTACACAGCAGATCCGGCTGTTACAATCCCCAGGGTGGAGCTAGTAGCCAAAGAATTTGGAGCGTTTTCAGGGTATTTGGTAAATAATGAAAAAACTGGGATAATGTGTTGGAATGTCCAAGACTGGGTGGGAGGTGTCTAGAGAGACATCAGGTACCTTGAAATAGGTATTATCAACTCATTAGAGGGAATCCGTCTGCTCAATTTAGACAGGGTAGCAAAGGAAATTGAGAAAACACTTGCTAGATGGAAGAACTTGCCTCTGTCATTATATGGAAGAGTAAACTTAATTAAAATGGTGCAACTTCCCAAGTTGACTTTTTTCTTTAACTGTATACCTCTTACTTTACCCAAAGGCCTGAAAATTGAGGCGTAAACTGGGAGAAGGTGGGTTGGCATTTCCGGATTTCAGATTATACTGTAAGGCATTTCAGTTAAAAAATTGCAGAATTCTCTTATGCACACCAGGGCCCTGGGAGTGGGGGCTATTGGAGGAAATGGTTAACGAGTAGGGCTCAAAAGGGTTTCTGTATAAATTTGGGGTAAGGAAATTCTTTTAAAAAGTCAGACTGAAGACGCTTAAGGCAGCACTTAACCTGTGGGTAGGGATAAGGAACATACTTGGAATGGGGTACTTCTTGGACGGTGCACCAATATGGGATTCACCAGGTACCCCAGAGTGCCTGCAAGATGAGTTAAGTATCCCATTAAGGAGGGCAGGAATTGAATTATGGAGAGATCTTTCGGTGATGAAGCAGGTGGTGCCATGGGAAATCTTGATGGCAAAGACGGGGGTGCCCTCTCAAGGTTCAAATACCTGCATTTGTTATCCTGGGGGGAGGGAATCTGGGAGTTAGAAAAGAAACTACAGAATGAAACCCCGAGAAGGAAGGAAGTCACTGACTGGTACAGGAGCCTGGGCTCTCAGAAGACAAGAAGTTGAAAGCACCACATGAGATCTGGGATGGTGCTATTCAGATGACGGAGCCTCAGAGAATGTGGCAACTGTCTTTTAAACTACTATATAGGGTGGTCAAACCAGCAAATCTGAAGAGGAACCATTTCTTTAAAAGTCAATAGGCTTTATTGGACACCCCAGAAATTGGCAAAATGTGTAACAACTGCAGCTCCAAGATGCCATAGATGTGGTATGTTAAGTGAGGATGATCAAAATATGTTTTTTGAATGTCCTCCGCTACAGGAACATTGGCTTTTGGTTGAGAAAGTAATCAATGAAATCCTGTGCACCAATATTAAAATGAGCTTAACGTTGATCTTGATAGGGCTGAAGGATCAGCCAACCTTGTCCTTATCGGTGAATTGGCGGGCCCTACTTTTCTATTTGATCCTTCTCGCTAGGAGAGAGATTTGCAAAAAATGGATAGTTCTGCACCACCTCATGGTGTGGATTGGCTCTGGGCAGTCAAAACCATCTGCAAAATGGACATAGGAATCGAGGGTGCCCCATGTACTAAGATCTGGGATGACTTTTTGATTTGGAACGGAATAGCAAGAACTTAATCTCTCGCCTCCTATGATTACACCTGCTTGGAACCAGCAACCAGGAAACTGGATGGGCTGGAGCACAGGACTATATGTTCAATTGCAAATAGCCTGTGGCGGTACAGGTTGGATGTCAGGCTTGACTCTGCAAACAATGGTGGTGTGAGGACAAAAATAAAATCTATATATTTTTTTTTAAAGGCAGCAACAGTGTCCCTATAGTTAGAGAAACTTCTTTTGACCATAGCAACCTGAACAAGATTGTCCCTTCCTACCATGTTGAGGGTGACATCCACGAATGGATAACTGTCTTGGAAAGGGCCTGTAAAGTTCAGAGGTCCCCAGGAGCAGTGGGCAGCTATCTTGGAGCTCTCCTTTCCTTACAAAGGAAGAGATAAGCTCCTCACTGTTAGAGAAGAGGATGCTGATAATTACTCAGTACTGAAGAGTGCTCTCATTGATGGATTTGGTTTAACCACTGAACAGGATAGGATTAGGTTCAGAGACACCCAGAAAGCACACACCCAGGACAGGGTAGATTTTATGGATCATACCATTAAGGCTCTGAAAGGGTAGCTCCGTGGAAGCAAAGTGCATGATTACCAAGGATTGTACAATTTGATTATGAGGGAGCAGATCCTTAATAATTGTCAGAACCAACTTTTGCACCAGTACCTGGTGGACTCTGATCTGACCTCTCCCCAAGAATTGTGATAGAAAGCAGACAAATGGGTTTGCATCAGGGTGAAGCAGAACAACCAGGGCAATGGAGGTGACCAGAAGAAGCAAGATTCTTCTAAATCCCAGGATAAGGATGGGGACAGGGGAAAAGATAAGAAAGATTACCCAATGGCCCCAAAACATGCAACTGGGGGAGTCACAAAATTCAAAGAAACCTTGGCGTTACTTCTATAAAGTGCAGATCCATAGGACAAAGGATGATGATTGTCCAATGGCCCAGGAAACTACTCCCATTACCACTGCCCCTAAGGCACCTGCATCCCTTAGCTCCAGTACAAGTGGTAATACAGCAACCAAGGGATTAGTAGGGTTAACCTTGGGTTCTGAGGTGGTTTCTGACTTAATTATGACTCCAGCCATGGCTGTTTTGGTCTGTGATGGTGGCATAGATCTTGCCACCTGACTGGTAAGTGCCACTAAGCTAGGCAAGTAAAGACAACGGCCTTTAATAAATGGAAAAGAGGCAATGGCCTGCAGTGACACAAGGGCCAGTGCCACTATGGTGATAGAGAAATTGTGTATCCTGACCAGATCATACTTGGATAATTGTACCAAGTGACTAATGCTAGAAATGTCAGGACTGACAATTCCTTGGCAGTTGAGAATCTCAGCTGGGGAGGGGTAACTGGACCTAAGAAGGTTGTGGTATCTTCATACCTACATGTAGATTATATGTTGGTCAATGATTTGGAAACTGCAGCATGGGCTAAAGTAGATGTCAGGACTCATGCAGAAATGTTGGGCATTTCTGCAAGTTAGTTTGCTGTCACAAGGGCTCAGGCCAAACAGCTGACCCCTGAACAGGCCCTGGATCCTTGAAAAATGGACTGGGTGCCTTCCAAGAGAAGGAGCAGGAAGGGTAAGGCTTTTCCCTCCTCACAGAGTCAGAGTGAAGATCAGTCTACTGAGGAAGATCATCTTAGTCCATGTGAAGGGACTGCCTCAGAGGACCTTGGGCCTGATCAGGCTAATTGTTTGGGGGCATGGGACCCTTCCATAGCAGAGTTGAGTTTGGAGCAACATACTGGGACCTCTCTTGAACCTCTCAGACAGCAAGCTGCTGCTGAGACAACAGGGAATATCAGGGAGTCCCATAGGATCTACTGGGATGAAGGATTTTTGTACTCAGAGGCTAGAGACCCCAAGCCTGGTTCCACCAATAGCTTGGCAATACCCCAGAAGTTTAGGGGTTTCCTACTCACCCTAGCACATTATGTGCCTCTGGCATGACACTTAGGGCAAAGAAAGACTTAGGACAGGCTTGTCCCTCACTTTCACTGGCCCCTTATGTCTGAAGACACTAAGGAGTTTTGTTGTTCCGGTGCCACTTGCCAAGCCAGTGGTAAGTCAGGTGACATCACAAAGGCCCCGTTAATTCCACTTCCAGTGTTTGGGGTTCCCTTTGAGAGGGCGGGGATTGACAGTGTGGGTCCCTTGAAACCTCCAACTGCATCTGGGAACAGTTATATCCTGGTGGTGGCGGACCATTCCCCTAGGCACCCAGAGGCCATTCCCCTTAGAACCACTACACCTTCTGTAGTGGCCAGGGCCCTCCTGGGAATCTTTTCCAGAGTGGACTTTCCAAAGGAGGTCTTGACTGACAGAGGTACAAACTTCATGTCAAGTTACATAACAGCAATGGGGAAAGAGTGTGGAGTGAATTAGAAATTCACCACACCCTACCATCCTCAATGCAATGGGCTTGTTAAAAGGTTCAACAAAACCCTAAAGGGTATGATCATGGGTCTCCCAGGAAAGCTTAGGCAAAAATGGGATGTCCTACTACCCTGCCTTCTCTTTGCCTACAGGGAGGTTCCTCATGAGAGGGTTGGCTACAGCCCTTTTAAACTTCTGTTTGGACATCCAGTTAGGGGTCCGTTGTGTCTAGTGAAGGAAGAATGGGACATACCTCTCAAACCTCCCAAACAGGACATAGTGGACCATGTACTTGTCCTGCATTCTAACATGGCAGAGTATATGAAGAGGGCCAGCAAAAATCTGGAGGTCAGCCAAGAACTCCAACAAGCTTGGCATGACCAAAAGGCTGTCCTGACTGTTTACCAGCCAGGTCATCATCATCATCATCATCATCATCAACATTTGTAGAGAGCCTGGTTACACCAGTGGTGTGTCCCAGCGCTAAGCAGAATCTCAGAAATGACACAAGATAGGTAGGTGAGCCCTATCTGTCATGTTTCAAGGTCTATTCTGGTTTATAGGTGGGAAAAAGCCAAGTTTTCAGCCTTTTCCTAAAGGAAGCTTCACATGGCTCTTTCCTCAAATCCATTGGTAGTGAATTCCAATGTTCTGCTGCCAGGTATTTGAAAGAGGAGCCTCCAAGCCTAGCCTTCCTAAATCTGGATACTACTGCCAATGATTTTCCTTCAGATCTTAGGTTTCTATTGGGGGTGTAAGGTGTAATCATGTCTTGTAGATAACTTGGGCCTTTATTTGCTAGGATACGATGGCAGAAGCAGATTGCCTTGAACAGGATCCTCTTGCCCACAGGCAACCAATGCAATTTGGCCTTTGTGTTGGATGATCTTCTAGGTAGATTCAGCATTAGCCAGGCAGCAGCGTTTTGGACTGATTGCAGCTTCATCAGCCTTTTTTTAGCTACACCTAGGTACAGAACATTGCCCTAGTGAATCTGAGAGGTGACCACTGCATGTATTATAGTTTTTCTGGCTTGAACCAGTAGTAAGTCAATGATTTTCCGTAGGGTTTTCAGCATTCTGAAACATTTGCCTGTTATTTTTCGGATTTGATTTTCATATGTTATTATTATGTATAAGCTTTATTCGAGACAATTCTCATAAAAGCACATAAAATCAACACAGTTATACAATAATACATTATTACGGATTAAAAATTCATTAAACATAGAGTACAGCTCATACAACATTTGCATATAAAAACCATATTTACAAATAGTATTACATTAATCATTGTTGAGAGGAATACCTTGTTACCTGCTTCCCCCCAGGGACCGTCTTCTAATTGCCCATGCCCAACCCAGGTATTTAGCTACCCCTATGACTATCGAATCCTGAGTTGTTGTACGTAGGATTCTTAGAGCCACTGTGCTGTCTCGTGTCCCCAAGTTTTTGCATACCGGCGAGAGCCATTTTCTCCTCGGATTCACATAAGCGTGGCATACGAAAAGAAAATGGCCTATGCTCTCCTCGGCATTTTCACATGCTGGACATAAGTTATTGGTGGGTCTGTGCCAGCCAGATGTCAGTTTCTTGAGGGGGATAGATCCTGATCTTAGCTGAAATACAAGTTTCCTGTCCATTGGTACCGTGATGTTGTCCCAGTAATTTTCCAGGGCAGGAAAAATTTTTATCTCCAGGAAGCGACCAGTCATAGAGTCGGCCCTGGTGTCATTCAGCATCTTACCGCCAACCCAATCCCAGTATTGTTCTTTAAGGGCTTCTTTGCTAGGGAAGATCTCTCCCTCAGGGTTATTCCAAAGATTTGAAAACCCTAAGTTTACTAACATGGACTTCAGATGTTTTAGCCATTTTATCTTATGGAAGGTATCTTCCTTGATAATCCATTGAAAACCCTCCGCATATTGTCTTATTTCTGGAGTCGTCCAGAGACGTCTCCAGTAAAGGACTGGGCGCAATCGGGCTCTATCTACAATGGTGCGTCTACCTAACTCCAAAAACAGTGGGGTTAAGGGGGTACTCTGTGGGAGTCTTGTAATCCCTCGCATAAACTTGTTCTCTGAAGTCTGAAGAGCCGCTAAACCATCCCAGGCCCATAGCTCCGCGCCATATAATGTGGCACCCAAAACCTTCGCGTCATACACTATTAATGCGGGTTTTATGGGTTTTGTTTTGGATTTGCGGTGTTCCCCCCTTAAAGCACCAGAAAGCTGCTGGTGCTTTAAGACCACTTTATCTACATGATGCGTCCAGCCAATGCCCTCTGCGATCTGTACACCCAGGTACGTAAATTCTTTGACAATGTCTAACCTACTGCTGTTTAAGGTTACCTTGGGGTAGTTCCTGCGTCCGGGGGAAAAAGCCATTAGTTTTGTTTTTCCCACATTTACCTCTAGCCCATGCTCAGTGCAAAAAGCATCAAAAATGTTTAATGCACGTTGCAGCCCCATGGGGGTCTTAGACAAGATAAGAGTGTCGTCAGCGAACATCAGGATCGGAACCCTGGTGTCCGCTAATGATGGGGCATCAACACTAGCCTTCAGCATCCTCTCAACGATTCCGTTAATAAATAACGAGAAAAGTAAAGGGGCCATGGAACAGCCCTGTCGAACACCCCTTTCCACTGGGAAATCCTCTGTTGTCTCTCCACTTCCACCCCACTGGACTCTAGCGAAGTTGGATTCGTGCAGTCGCATAATTAATATTAGCAGATCAGCAGGGATCCCCAACTTTTGCAAAACCAACCATAACTTAAACCGGGGGACTAGGTCGAACGCCGTCCGCAGGTCGACGAACGCGACGTACAGGCAGCCCCTTCCCAGTACAACGGTCTTCCACCTTAATATGGTAAAGCGGAAGACCTGATCAATGGTACTGGTTGCTCGCCTGAATCCCGCTTGGTATGGAGAAAGGGCGTTGTTGTCTTCAACCCAGTCCATAAGCTGGTTTGTTACCATTCTCCCAACTACTTTCTGTATGGTGGCTATTAAGCTTATGGGCCTATAGTTTGCAGGCAGTGAACGATCTCCCTTCTTGTGGATGGGGATAATGGTTGCGCCTTTCCAGAGGTCTGGGACCACTTCCCCCTTAGCTAGGGCATTCGCTACAAGGAGGGTATATCTCGCCCATCTGGTCTTATCGTGTTTAAAAATATCAGGTGGAATGCCATCTGGACCTGGCGCCCTCCCACATTTCGCGGAACCAATGGCAATTTCCACTTCTCTAAGGGAGAACAAATCGTCGGTTGCATAAACCGGTGTTATACTATCAGCTGCCACAGGATGGTTAACTTCCGCGTACTGAGGTCTGAAGTAATCAACCCAAGCTTCCTCTGCTACATTGTTGTCTGGCTTCGCAGGACCGGCTCCACTACCCCACTTGATGATTTTCCAGAATGCCCTGGAGTCTTTACTATCAGAGGCCTCTTTTAGTTCGGCCCAGTGGCCTTCATCCCAATTCTTTTTTGCACGATAGATGGCCATCTTGTACAGTTCCCTATTCTTTGTCACAGCGGCGCGGTCCCTATTCCTTATGGCTTGTCCCAGGGCTAATCGTGCTGATCTACAATGACTATCAAACCACCTTCCCACTTCTTTAGATTTCTTCCCTTTCCTTTTTTTAATGAAGAAGCATGGTCTCAGGAGGGAGAATAACTTATTGTGGATTTCGGTGATTCCACTATCCCCTGGAACCACTGGAACCGCTGTTTCCATCGCGGAAATTGCACAATCAACAGCATTATTGATGTAAGTCATAGTGGCCTCGTTTGCCAGTACCTTGGGCCATTTTAACCTGCGTTCATCATTACTCATAACAGGGGTTTCATCGTATATCACTAGAGGGTTACCCGCACCAGTATTCCACCACCTATGAGTCACACAGAGGGGGTTGTGGTCACTTTCAACCCGGGGCCTAACTGTCATGTCAACAACCCCTTTCCACAGTTGGAGACTGCACAAAATGTAATCGATTCGGCTCCTGTTGATGCCATTGTCAAAAGTGTAGCTGCCCTCCTTGTCCCCAGGTGTCCTCCCGTTCAGTGCTCTTAAGCCATGTTCCATACAAATTCCATTCAGTGATAAGATCTCTTTTGTCCATCTCCTTACAGGTTTTAGGCATAGAGGTGGTACTCCCCAGAGATTGTCCTCTTCGCTCTCCAAGAGGTCATTTGTACAGTCCAGAGGTTCAAAAGTCCTGTTGAGGTCCCCTACAATTATCGTTACACTTTCCTGGGACTTGGTCTCAATGGCAGTAGACAACAGCTCAATGGTGGGTAAATTGGTTACGTTGCTACCTCTCACGTAGACATTGTACAAATCTATTAGTTGACCCTTTGCTACGGAGATTCTTAATAATTGCAAATCACAATTTCCCAGGTCCAACATTTTGATGTTGACCTGCAGGTCCTGTCTAACCCAAACAGTTAAGCCTCCCTTGGGCCGCCCTCTTCCCCCTTTTGACGCTGGTATACAATAGTTCAAATAACCAAGACAAAAAAGGGGATCACAAGCCCAGGTTTCTTGGAAGCAACAGATGTCGTACCCACTTATAAAATCCACCCAGGATTGGGAATCCAATTTACTTGCCAGCCCAGCGACATTCCAAGATAAAAGCGTACCAATGCTAGCATCTAGCCCATCTCGGGTGTTAGTCAATGGAAATACTTGGGCTAACATAGGGCTTTCAGTAGAATTAGTCTGCCTTTCTTGGTCATCTGTCGGATCCACTGTCGTATTGGCTGGGTATGTTATCTTGGCATTTGTATTTAGGGTTCCCAGTCTAAAACCACCTTCTTCGACCAAACCCCCCGTCTCGATGTAATTGACCAATGAGTTTGTAACAGTTGTATTACCATGAACATCACATTGCCCTTCTGGCTCGTTAGTGTTCCCTCCTAAACTGTCAGTACTGGTTCGTCAATATCCCCATCCCGGCTCCTGCCATCCTACATGAGGGTTGTAATATGTGTAAGTGGTATGATTATGACCTACAGGAGGAGGTGGTAAGGGATTGACTGGCCATGATACAGTAGGGGGAATAAGGGGTTCATTGAGTAAACTAGTCGTTACACTAGTCGGTCGGGGGTAAAAAAAGGTAAGGTCTACAATTCCGATACCTCCCTTATTTGTTCCCCATCCCTGCCTTGTTATCCATCCCGCCACCCTTGGGTCTTGGAAATTGACCACTATGCAATCCCCACCCAAGGTTTTCGATGTATATCCCATCCAATCTATTCTCCTTACCCCTATGATTAGCCCATCGATGTCACCAGGCAGAGGACGGTTTTCCTTTAGCCAGTGCATGATCTTGTTTTTGAGCATCTGGAAAGTTTCTCTCTGTCCTGGGGGTAATGGTGGGACGTTTATAAGAACTGCTACATAGGGAAAGGAGTCTGGGGTGAGATTAATTGGTGGTTTTCTGTAGGGTTGTTTTGCCACGGGCGGTGGGATAGATTTGGGAACTTGGGGGACATATTGGGGGACAGGCTTCAGCGCCTGTTGTTTGTTATTTATTTGGGACGGTACTGAAGTTTTACCTACCAACAAACCTGTGTTAGCCCTATTCCCTCCCACCGGAATATTCTGAGCTTTCTGCGTGCTATTAGTTACGTTTGCGTTTGTTGGTACTATTCCCGCTTGGTGACGCACTGTAGCCTCAGCACTCGTTGCGATTGGTGGATTTTGTGTCGGAGGGATTGTGGACTGTGTAGGGTGTATTATGGTCGACTGAGGTAAATCAGGGCCAACGTTTGCTCTCTCTGTTCTGTCTGAGGATTTTGTAATGGCTTTAACTGTAGGGTTGCTCAGTTTGGGAGGTAAAGGAGAGCTATTTCGGGGATTTCTTCCCTTATCCTGAATAACAGGGTTGTTTAGGACCTGAGAGTTTGTGCTTACTTCCACCCTATTCGCTTTAATCAGTGATTTTGTGGAATAAAAATTGTCTAAGGTAGTCTGTTCAAAATGGTTTAGCCTATCTGCAAGCTTTGCAATTCTATCCTCAATGGGGGTGAGTAGTGATCTAAACAATTTTTCCAGTTCAGGGAGAACAATTACAAGTGATTGCTCCTTATCTTTACATGGTACAGTGGAGTCGGTACAAGGATTGTCATCTCCGTCCAGGCTGTTCAAGGAGACAAGATTAGTAGGTGTAACACTTTCTGTGCTTTGAGTTTCGTTAGTAGCTACCTCTCCTGTGTTCACGAGTTTATGTAACTTCCTGAGTTTTTGAGGGGGTTTGACCACCCTTTTACATTTTCTTACAGATGCTGGTCGTTTCCGTTTGGACCCGATTTTGGGTTGGGCCAATGTAACCTGGGCGCCAGAATCAGTGAGCGGTGCTGGTAGGATTTTGCCGCCACAAGGATTATTTAGTTCTATCACAACATCCTTGTTTGGTTTTTGGGCCTGGACCTCAAAATGGTCGTTTACAACTGGCAGGTTCACTGATGACAGAGGAGTTACCAGGGTGGGGTAAGCTAGATTTAAAAACTTATCCGTTGAATTCTTAAGTATTTCGATTGACAGCCTACGCTCTGCGCGCTTCTCTGCCAAGGTCAACTCTTTGTCTATTACCAGTGAACGATTAAAGAAAAATTTATCTAAGGGGCCAATTGCCAGTGGACCAGACTCTACAGGAGGAGTTATTTGATGGCTATTTACAGAGTTTGTTGATATAGACGTTGCCATGTTAAACACTAAACAAATCCAACTTTTCTAAGCCACTTACTGGAGGTGATGCTATATGTCACTGGTAAGGGGGGTGGCCCAGCCCGGCCTCCTTCGGCCCCGGACGGCCACAGACGGTCCCGCCCTTGTCCCGGGCTTCTCCCGCGCGCTCTCCCGCGCTGCGGGAGTACTTGTGGCTTAATAAGGAGTATGAACACAATAGGTGGAAGGGGTAGGAGGGGTCGGGGAGAGCGGCCCAGGTGTAGCTGATCAGGGCTGGCGGGTGCTCCTGGGAAATGCAGTCCCAAGGAGCTCACGCACTCGCTCGCAGCCCCGTGCAAGTACTTCCCTCGGTGTCCCCTTCAAGGCGCTGCGGTCAACACTCCTCACGCAGCGGGACCCGCGGAGCGGGTTCCGCAAGAAGTAGGCTGGCAGCAGGCGATTCCAAACGGGCAGAAACAAAAGCAGCAAGGCGTCCCACTCGCCGTCTCAGCGAGAGCAGATGATAAGGGCTCGGTGGAAGGGTAGGAGGGGTCGGGGAGAGCGGCCCAGGTGTAGCTGATCAGGGCTGGCGGGTGCTCCTGGGAAATGCAGTCCCAAGGAGCTCACGCACTCGCTCGCAGCCCCGTGCAAGTACTTCCCTCGGTGTCCCCTTCAAGGCGCTGCGGTCAACACTCCTCACGCAGCGGACCCGCGGAGCGGGTTCCGCAAGAAGTAGGCTGGCAGCAGGCGATTCCAAACGGGCAGAAACAAAAGCAGCAAGGCGTCCCACTCGCCGTCTCAGCGAGAGCAGATGATAAGGGCTCGGTGGAAGGGTAGGAGGGGTCGGGGAGAGCGGCCCAGGTGTAGCTGATCAGGGCTGGCGGGTGCTCCTGGGAAATGCAGTCCCAAGGAGCTCACGCACTCGCTCGCAGCCCCGTGCAAGTACTTCCCTCGGTGTCCCCTTCAAGGCGCTGCGGTCAACACTCCTCACGCAGCGGGACCCGCGGAGCGGGTTCCGCAAGAAGTAGGCTGGCAGCAGGCGATTCCAAACGGGCAGAAACAAAAGCAGCAAGGCGTCCCACTCGCCGTCTCAGCGAGAGCAGATGATAAGGGCTCGGTGGAAGGGTAGGAGGGGTCGGGGAGAGCGGCCCAGGTGTAGCTGATCAGGGCTGGCGGGTGCTCCTGGGAAATGCAGTCCCAAGGAGCTCACGCACTCGCTCGCAGCCCCGTGCAAGTACTTCCCTCGGTGTCCCCTTCAAGGCGCTGCGGTCAACACTCCTCACGCAGCGGGACCCGCGGAGCGGGTTCCGCAAGAAGTAGGCTGGCAGCAGGCGATTCCAAACGGGCAGAAACAAAAGCAGCAAGGCGTCCCACTCGCCGTCTCAGCGAGAGCAGATGATAAGGGCTCGGTGGAAGGGTAGGAGGGGTCGGGGAGAGCGGCCCAGGTGTAGCTGATCAGGGCTGGCGGGTGCTCCTGGGAAATGCAGTCCCAAGGAGCTCACGCACTCGCTCGCAGCCCCGTGCAAGTACTTCCCTCGGTGTCCCCTTCAAGGCGCTGCGGTCAACACTCCTCACGCAGCGGGACCCGCGGAGCGGGTTCCGCAAGAAGTAGGCTGGCAGCAGGCGATTCCAAACGGGCAGAAACAAAAGCAGCAAGGCGTCCCACTCGCCGTCTCAGCGAGAGCAGATGATAAGGGCTCGGTGGAAGGGTAGGAGGGGTCGGGGAGAGCGGCCCAGGTGTAGCTGATCAGGGCTGGCGGGTGCTCCTGGGAAATGCAGTCCCAAGGAGCTCACGCACTCGCTCGCAGCCCCGTGCAAGTACTTCCCTCGGTGTCCCCTTCAAGGCGCTGCGGTCAACACTCCTCACGCAGCGGGACCCGCGGAGCGGGTTCCGCAAGAAGTAGGCTGGCAGCAGGCGATTCCAAACGGGCAGAAACAAAAGCAGCAAGGCGTCCCACTCGCCGTCTCAGCGAGAGCAGATGATAAGGGCTCGGTGGAAGGGTAGGAGGGGTCGGGGAGAGCGGCCCAGGTGTAGCTGATCAGGGCTGGCGGGTGCTCCTGGGAAATGCAGTCCCAAGGAGCTCACGCACTCGCTCGCAGCCCCGTGCAAGTACTTCCCTCGGTGTCCCCTTCAAGGCGCTGCGGTCAACACTCCTCACGCAGCGGGACCCGCGGAGCGGGTTCCGCAAGAAGTAGGCTGGCAGCAGGCGATTCTAAACGGGCAGAAACAAAAGCAGCAAGGCGTGCCACTCGCCGTCTCAGTGAGAGCAGATGATAAGGGCTCGGTGGAAGGGTAGGAGGGGTCGGGGAGAGCGGCCCAGGTGTAGCTGATCAGGGCTGGCGGGTGCTCCTGGGAAATGCAGTCCCAAGGAGCTCACGCACTCGCTCGCAGCCCCGTGCAAGTACTTCCCTCGGTGTCCCCTTCAAGGCGCTGCGGTCAACACTCCTCACGCAGCGGGACCCGCGGAGCGGGTTCCGCAAGAAGTAGGCTGGCAGCAGGCGATTCCAAACGGGCAGAAACAAAAGCAGCAAGGCGTCCCACTCGCCGTCTCAGCGAGAGCAGTTGATAAGGGCTCGGTGGAAGGGTAGGAGGGGTCGGGGAGAGCGGCCCAGGTGTAGCTGATCAGGGCTGGCGGGTGCTCCTGGGAAATGCAGTCCCAAGGAGCTCACGCACTCGCTCGCAGCCCCGTGCAAGTACTTCCCTCGGTGTCCCCTTCAAGGCGCTGCGGTCAACACTCCTCACGCAGCGGGACCCGCGGAGCGGGTTCCGCAAGATGTAGGCTGGCAGCAGGCGATTCCAAACGGGCAGAAACAAAAGCAGCAAGGCGTCCCCATATGTCAAGTTGGGGTCGAGCCATATTCCAAGGTTCTTCACTTCAGTTTTAGGGGTTGGGAGCTGGTCAAGTGCTTCCGGCCACCAAGCTGATGTCCAGATAGAAGGCGCTTCTCCCATTACCATCACTTCTGTCTTATTGCCATTAAGTTTTAAGCAGTGGTCTGCCATCCATGCTGTTACTTCCTCCATACATTGGGAAAATTGATGTGCATTATGTTCTGGGTTTTGCGATAGTGTGACGATAAGCTGAGTATCGTCAGAGTATGATACAATGGACACTTTGTGGCCTTCCACTATATTAGCAAGGTGTCCCATATATAGGTTGAACAAAGTGGGGCTCAGTATTGCCCCCTGGGGAACTCCTTGTAATAGGGAAGATCTCTTGGAAGTGAAAGTGTCCTGGAAACCCCTTCCCGCCAGAAAGGATTTCATCCAGCTCAGAGCCATACCCCTGATTCCACAAGATTCTAACCTCTGTAGGAGGAGGCTGTGGGAGACTGTATCAAATGCTGCACTGAGGTCCAATAGGATCAGTGCAGCTGTGTGTCCTTCGTCCGCCCGTTGTCTTGGAGTTTCTGTGGCCAGGAGCAAGGCGGTTTCAGTGTAATGTGCGGCACGGAAACCTGATTGTGAGCAGTGTAGTAGGTCATTACTATCGTTGTGTTTTGTGAGCTATTTTTTCTGCAATTTTAGCTAGAAAGGTAGGAGCGAGATGGGACATAGATTATCTAGTACCCCATGATCTATTTCAGTTTTTTTCCTTAATGTGCGGACCGTAGCTTGCTTCCATTCATAGGGAACTTCTCCCGATTGGAAGGAGCGGGAGATAAGTTCTGATATGAAAGGTACAATACATTTTGCTCCTTATAATGGACTGGGTGCCTTCCAAGAGAAGGAGCAGGAAGGGTAAGGCTTTTCCCTCCTCACAGACTCAGAGTGAAGATCAGTCTACTGAGGAAGATCATCTTAGTCCATGTGAAGGGACTGCCTCAGAGGACCTTGGGCCTGATCAGGCTAATTGTTTGGGGGCATGGGACCCTTCCATAGCAGAGTTGAGTTTGGAGCAACATACTGGGACCTCTCTTGAACCTCTCAGACAGCAAGCTGCTGCTGAGACAACAGGGAATATCAGGGAGTCCCATAGGATCTACTGGGATGAAGGATTTTTGTACTCAGAGGCTAGAGACCCCAAGCCTGGTTCCACCAATAGCTTGACAATACCCCAGAAGTTTAGGGGTTTCCTACTCACCCTAGCACATTATGTGCCTCTGGCATGACACTTAGGGCAAAGAAAGACTTAGGACAGGCTTGTCCCTCACTTTCACTGGCCCCTTATGTCTGAAGACACTAAGGAGTTTTGTTGTTCCGGTGCCACTTGCCAAGCAGTGGTAAGTCAGGTGACATCACAAAGGCCCCGTTAATTCCACTTCCAGTGTTTGGGGTTCCCTTTGAGAGGGCGGGGATTGACAGTGTGGGTCCCTTGAAACCTCCAACTGCATCTGGGAACAGTTATATCCTGGTGGTGGCGGACCATTCCCCTAGGCACCCAGAGGCCATTCCCCTTAGAACCACTACACCTTCTGTAGTGGCCAGGGCCCTCCTGGGAATCTTTTCCAGAGTGGACTTTCCTAAGGAGGTCTTGACTGACAGAGGTACAAACTTCATGTCAAGTTACATAACAGCAATGGGGAAAGAGTGTGGAGTGAATTAGAAATTCACCACACCCTACCATCCTCAATGCAATGGGCTTGTTGAAAGGTTCAACAAAACCCTAAAGGGTATGATCATGGGTCTCCCAGGAAAGCTTAGGCAAAAATGGGATGTCCTACTACCCTGCCTTCTCTTTGCCTACAGGGAGGTTCCTCATGAGAGGGTTGGCTACAGCCCTTTTAAACTTCTGTTTGGACATCCAGTTAGGGGTCCGTTGTGTCTAGTGAAGGAAGAATGGGACATACCTCTCAAACCTCCCAAACAGGACATAGTGGACCATGTACTTGTCCTGCATTCTAACATGGCAGAGTATATGAAGAGGGCCAGCAAAAATCTGGAGGTCAGCCAAGAACTCCAACAAGCTTGGCATGACCAAAAGGCTGTCCTGACTGTTTACCAGCCAGGTCATCATCATCATCATCATCATCATCAACATTTGTAGAGAGCCTGGTTACACCAGTGGTGTGTCCCCGCGCTAAGCAGAATCTCAGAAATGACACAAGATAGGTAGGTGAGCCCTATCTGTCATGTTTCAAGGTCTATTCTGGTTTATAGGTGGGAAAAAGCCAAGTTTTCAGCCTTTTCCTAAAGGAAGCTTCACATGGCTCTTTCCTCAAATCCATTGGTAGTGAATTCCAATGTTCTGCTGCCAGGTATTTGAAAGAGGAGCCTCCAAGCCTAGCCTTCCTAAATCTGGATACTACTGCCAATGATTTTCCTTCAGATCTTAGGTTTCTATTGGGGGTGTAAGGTGTAATCATGTCTTGTAGATAACTTGGGCCTTTATTTGCTAGGATACGATGGCAGAAGCAGATTGCCTTGAACAGGATCCTCTTGCCCACAGGCAACCAATGCAATTTGGCCTTTGTGTTGGATGATCTTCTAGGTAGATTCAGCACTAGCCAGGCAGCAGCGTTTTGGACTGATTGCAGCTTCATCAGCCTTTTTTTAGCTACACCTAGGTACAGAACATTGGCCTAGTGAATCTGAGAGGTGACCACTGCATGTATTATACTTTTTCTGGCTTGAACCAGTAGTAAGTCAATGATTTTCCGTAGGGTTTTCAGCATTCTGAAACATTTGCCTGTTATTTTTCGGATTTGATTTTCATATGTCAAGTTGGGGTCAAGTCATATTCCAAGGTTCTTCACTTCAGTTTTAGGGGTTGGGAGCTGGTCAAGTGCTTCCGGCCACCAAGCTGATGTCCAGATAGAAGGCGCTTCTCCCATTACCATCACTTCTGTCTTATTGCCATTAAGTTTTAAGCAGTGGTCTGCCATCCATGCTGTTACTTCCTCCATACATTGGGAAAATTGATGTGCATTATGTTCTGGGTTTTGCGATAGTGTGACGATAAGCTGAGTATCGTCAGAGTATGATACAATGGACACTTTGTGGCCTTCCACTATATTAGCAAGGTGTCCCATATATAGGTTGAACAAAGTGGGGCTCAGTATTGCCCCCTGGGGAACTCCTTGTAATAGGGGAGATCTCTTGGAAGTGAATGTGTCCTGGAAACCCCTTCCCGCCAGAAAGAATTTCATCCAGCTCAGAGCCATACCCCTGATTCCACAAGATTCTAACCTCTGTAGGAGGAGGCTGTGGGAGACTGTATCAAATGCTGCACTGAGGTCCAATAGGATCAGTGCAGCTGTTTGTCCTTCGTCCGCCCGTTGTCTTGGAGTTTCTGTGGCCAGGAGCAAGGCGGTTTCAGTGTAATGTGCGGCACGGAAACCTGATTGTGAGCAGTGTAGTAGGTCATTACTATCGTTGTGTTTTGTGAGCTATTTTTTCTGCAATTTTAGCTAGAAAGGTAGGAGCGAGATGGGACATAGATTATCTAGTACCCCATGATCTATTTCAGTTTTTTTCCTTAATGTGCGGACCGTAGCTTGCTTCCATTCATAGGGAACTTCTCCCGATTGGAAGGAGCGGGAGATAAGTTCTGATATGAAAGGTACAATACATTTTGCTCCTTATAATGGACTGGGTGCCTTCCAAGAGAAGGAGCAGGAAGGGTAAGGCTTTTCCCTCCTCACAGACTCAGAGTGAAGATCAGTCTACTGAGGAAGATCATCTTAGTCCATGTGAAGGGACTGCCTCAGAGGACCTTGGGCCTGATCAGGCTAATTGTTTGGGGGCATGGGACCCTTCCATAGCAGAGTTGAGTTTGGAGCAACATACTGGGACCTCTCTTGAACCTCTCAGACAGCAAGCTGCTGCTGAGACAACAGGGAATATCAGGGAGTCCCATAGGATCTACTGGGATGAAGGATTTTTGTACTCAGAGGCTAGAGACCCCAAGCCTGGTTCCACCAATAGCTTGGCAATACCCCAGAAGTTTAGGGGTTTCCTACTCACCCTAGCACATTATGTGCCTCTGGCATGACACTTAGGGCAAAGAAAGACTTAGGACAGGCTTGTCCCTCACTTTCACTTGCCCCTTATGTCTGAAGACACTAAGGAGTTTTGTTGTTCCGGTGCCACTTGCCAAGCCAGTGGTAAGTCAGGTGACATCACAAAGGCCCCGTTAATTCCACTTCCAGTGCTTGGGGTTCCCTTTGAGAGGGCGGGGATTGAAAGTGTGGGTCCCTTGAAACCTCCAACTGCATCTGGGAACAGTTATATCCTGGTGGTGGCGGACCATTCCCCTAGGCACCCAGAGGCCATTCCCCTTAGAACCACTACACCTTCTGTAGTGGCCAGGGCCCTCCTGGGAATATTTTCCAGAGTGGACTTTCCTAAGGAGGTCTTGACTGACAGAGGTACAAACTTCATGTCAAGTTACATAACAGCAATGGGGAAAGAGTGTGGAGTGAATTAGAAATTTACCACACCCTACCATCCTCAATGCAATGGGCTTGTTGAAAGGTTCAACAAAACAGTAAAGGGTATGATCATGGGTCTCCCAGGAAAGCTTAGGCAAAAATGGGATGTCCTACTACCCTGCCTTCTCTTTGCCTACAGGGAGGTTCCTCATGAGAGGGTTGGCTACAGCCCTTTTAAACTTCTGTTTGGACATCCAGTTAGGGGTCCGTTGTGTCTAGTGAAGGAAGAATGGGACATACCTCTCAAACCTCCCAAACAGGACATAGTGGACCATGTACTTGTCCTGCATTCTAACATGGCAGAGTATATGAAGAGGGCCAGCAAAAATCTGGAGGTCAGCCAAGAACTCCAACAAGCTTGGCATGACCAAAAGGCTGTCCTGACTGTTTACCAGCCAGGTCATCATCATCATCATCATCATCATCAACATTTGTAGAGAGCCTGGTTACACCAGTGGTGTGTCCCCGCGCTAAGCAGAATCTCAGAAATGACAAAAGATAGGTAGGTGAGCCCTATCTGTCATGTTTCAAGGTCTATTCTGGTTTATAGGTGGGAAAAAGCCAAGTTTTCAGCCTTTTCCTAAAGGAAGCTTCACATGGCTCTTTCCTCAAATCCATTGGTAGTGAATTCCAATGTTCTGCTGCCAGGTATTTGAAAGAGGAGCCTCCAAGCCTAGCCTTCCTAAATCTGGATACTGCTGCCAATGATTTTCCTTCAGATCTTAGGTTTCTATTGGGGGTGTAAGGTGTAATCATGTCTTGTAGATAACTTGGGCCTTTATTTGCTAGGATACGATGGCAGAAGCAGATTGCCTTGAACAGGATCCTCTTGCCCACAGGCAACCAATGCAATTTGGCCTTTGTGTTGGATGATCTTCTAGGTAGATTCAGCACTAGCCAGGCAGCAGCGTTTTGGACTGATTGCAGCTTCATCAGCCTTTTTTTAGCTACACCTAGGTACAGAACATTGCCCTAGTGAATCTGAGAGGTGACCACTGCATGTATTATAGTTTTTCTGGCTTGAACCAGTAGTAAGTCAATGATTTTCCGTAGGGTTTTCAGCATTCCGAAACATTTGCCTGTTATTTTTCGGATTTGATTTTCATATGTCAAGTTGGGGTCAAGCCATATTCCAAGGTTCTTCACTTCAGTTTTAGGGGTTGGGAGCTGGTCAAGTGCTTCCGGCCACCAAGCTGATGTCCAGATAGAAGGCGCTTCTCCCATTACCATCACTTCTGTCTTATTGCCATTAAGTTTTAAGCAGTGGTCTGCCATCCATGCTGTTACTTCCTCCATACATTGGGAAAATTGATGTGCATTATGTTCTGGGTTTTGCGATAGTGTGACGATAAGCTGAGTATCGTCAGAGTATGATACAATGGACACTTTGTGACCTTCCACTATATTAGCAAGGTGTCCCATATATAGGTTGAACAAAGTGGGGCTCAGTATTGCCCCCTGGGGAACTCCTTGTAATAGGGGAGATCTCTTGGAAGTGAATGTGTCCTTGGAAACCCCTTCCCGCCAGAAAGGATTTCATCCAGCTCAGAGCCATACCCCTGATTCCACAAGATTCTAACCTCTGTAGGAGGAGGCTGTGGGAGACTGTATCAAATGCTGCACTGAGGTCCAATAGGATCAGTGCAGCTGTGTGTCCTTCGTCCGCCCGTTGTCTTGGAGTTTCTGTGGCCAGGAGCAAGGCGGTTTCAGTGTAATGTGCGGCACGGAAACCTGATTGTGAGCAGTGTAGTAGGTCATTACTATCGTTGTGTTTTGTGAGCTATTTTTTCTGCAATTTTAGCTAGAAAGGTAGGAGCGAGATGGGACATAGATTATCTAGTACCCCATGATCTATTTCAGTTTTTTTCCTTAATGTGCGGGCCGTAGCTTGCTTCCATTCATAGGGAACTTCTCCCGATTGGAAGGAGCGGGAGATAAGTTCTGATATGAAAGGTACAATACATTTTGCTCCTTATAATAAGATTTCGGGACGGGCTGGGTCCCTAGGTGAATCTGATTTGATTCAGTTTGCTAGTTTCCTTATTACATCTGGCTCTGGCATTATAAATTCCTCTAGGGTTGCATCTTTAACTACTGTGGATGTAGTGTCTTTGGAGCTAGTGGCCTGGCGTGCTTCTCTAGGGAAAGTATCATAGATCTTTGTCACTTTCTCTGCAAAGAAGTCAGCAAATCTATTGCAGGATTCCTCCGATGTGGAGGGGGGCTCTGTTAATCTATCTGCTGACTCTAGGGATTTTAATATGGCAAACGTCTCTTTTGAGGAGTTTTTAGCCATTTCAATTTTCCTAGTGTAGAACTCACAACGAGTTTTCTTTATCAGAGCATAGTATGTTTTTTGTTGTTGTTTATATTCTCCTTTAATGTTTGCGCAGTAGTTCTTACGCCACCTGCGTTCCAAATGCTTGCACTTTTGCTTGGCCTTCATTAAGGTGTCATTGAACCATGGAGCTGAGATGCTCCCCCTTCTTGTATTTTTGGTCGTCCAGGGCGTTATTTCATTCAGCGCTTCGATTATCCATGATCCCACTTGTCTGTTGGCTAGGTTAATATCCTTGTCCAGCTCTGGCTCATTTTTTCGTAGTGCCTGAGTGAACGAGTCAGGTTTAAACTTCTCCCACTTCCAACGGGTTACTGACTTTTTAGGTAAACTGACTTGTGGGTTTGTGTGTGGGATCTGAAACGGGATTATGTGGTGATTGGACCATGGGATTGGCCAAGAGGCTTCCACTTCCATGTCAGTTATGTTAGTGAAAATAGGATCTAAAACGTGTCCTGCTTGATGTGTAGGTGCGTTAACATTTTGAACAAGGTTGAAGATCATGAGGTCTTTACACACAGTTTGTGCCTTTGGTCTAGTAGTTTCATCAAAGTGTATATTAAGGTCCCCTAGAACAAGGAGTTTGCGGTGATGTATGACTGTGTGTATGATTTTCACCTAAACTGGTTTGAATTGTGTTTCTGGCCCTGTAGGACAGTAAACCAGGAAACCAGCTATGGTATCGTTACCTTCTATTGAAATCGTGAAAAAGATCGCCTTACATTTGTCAAGGTCTGTTTCTTTAATGTTGCATTTTAGCGTGGATTTTGAGTATAGCAAACCCCCCTTTGTCTAATCCGGTCCTGTTTTGCTATCCTGTATCCTTCTGGTAGGGGATCTAGGATTTCTGGGGTAGATCTGTCATTGGGCCAGGTTTCAGTCAAAAACATGGCGTCTGTTTTTTTTCCTCCAGTACATCGTGGATATCATGTTTATGTTTATTTAGGGATCTACAGTTCAGCAGGAGGAAGGACAGCCCTGTTCTCTGTTGAGTATTCATTATTGCTGAGGTGAAGTCCTTGCTGCAATTGCCGCAGGAGAGTTCCTCCTTGTCTCCGTGTATATTGTGTTTACATGCCTCCATAATGGGTGGCATCAGGTTCTTTAGCTCATTCACTGTGTATTTATCATCATGATGGGGTAACCCACAGTCAGGGGTCCTGGCCCCTGGGCCCAGTCGGGTGCGGAAGGGCACAGACGGGCTTGCCTTAGGCACGCCTTCAGTGCGCCAGCGGCGCATCTGCTGGCACATCAGAGTTAAGTAGGGTGTTGCTCGGTGAAACTCTTCCTTCGCTCCACCCCCTCCTCTTAGAAAACCAGGTGTGGGTAATTGCACTCTGCTTTGCCACACCCTCCAAACAATCGGCACACAGCCGCGCTGGACCAAGGCGGGAGAGCAGGTAAGAATGAGGCTTGTTTAAAAGTGATTAAAAGCGCTATGTGAGGCTTAGTTTAAATGAAAATAAAATGATTTAAAACTGGATTTTTAAAGCAGTTCACAGTGGTGAAAAACTCTTCCAGCTACCAGAAAGTGTGGGTGTTGGAGCCTGTGGCCCTAGAACCTCTCCAAGACAAATGGAGTGGGCCCCACACTATACTTGAGCAAAAGGGTGAGGTCACCTTTCTTGATGTACCTAGGTACTACAAAAAGTCCCCATAGGGTACTTCATGTGAACAGGCTAAAACCTTTTGTTGACAGGGCAGACATGGGCTTGGTCATGGCAACTTATGAGGGACAGGAAGAAGAAAGTGACCCTCTCTCTGATCTCCTCCCACAGAATCCTGATGATGGATCAATAGATGGAGTGGCCTTGGTAGGCAGCCTCAATGATCAACAGCAGACAGATTGCAAGAACGTCCTCAATCAGTTTAAGCATATGTTTTCCCAGTCAAACCCCCAGGTGTACCCATGAAGTGGACACAGGTGATAGTCTGTAATCTACAGGCAGCCTGACCCTGTCAGAGATTGTATCAGGACAGATGTCCAGAGGATGCTAGAGTTGGGAGTAATTGAACCCTCAGATAGCCCTTTGGCTAGCCCAGTAGTCCTAGTACCAAAACCTCACACCAATGGTGGAAAAAGAGAAATAAGGTTTTTTGTAGACTAAAGAGGTCTCAATGCAGTCAATAGGACTGATGCTCATCTAACTCTCAGGGTAGATGAACTAATAGATACTTTGGTTTCAGGCAAGTTCGTGAGTACATTTGGCCTGACTGCTGGATACTGGCAAATCAGACTAGCTGGGATGTCAAGTCCAAAACAGCATTCTCAACCCCTAATGGGCATTATTAATTTATTGTGATGCCCTTCGGTTTGAAGAATGCACTTGCCACATTCCGGAGGTTGGTGAACTAAGTTCTAACCGGTCTGTGAGCCTATAGTGCAGCATATGCAGATGATATAGCTGTCTTTAGCTCCACCTGAGGGGATCAACTCGTCCACCTCACGAATGTTTTGGAGGCTCTGTAGATAGGAGGCCTCAGTATCAAGGCCCCTAAGTGCCGGATAGGGCAGAGCAAGGTTGTATACTTGGGCCACCTGGTAGGTGGAGGCAAGGTTCAACCACTATAGAGCAACATCCAGTCCATAATGGAATGGATTGCTCCAACTTCCCAGACTCAGGTTAGAGCTTTCTTGGGGCTGACTGGGTATTACAGAGGATTTGTGAAGGGATATGGGTCCACAGTGACTCCCCTGAATGATCGGACATCTAAGAAAATGCCCAAGAAATTGCAGTTGACAGTAAGGTGTCAAAAGGCATTTGATGACCTTAAGCAGGCCATGTCCACTGCTCCCATTCCGCAATGTCCTGATTACTCTAAAACTTTCATTGTCCAGACCGATGCATCTGAGTTAGGGGTAGAGTGTGTTATCACAACTGAATGCAGAGGGCCAGGATCTACCAGTAGCTTATATCAGCAGAAGGTTGACACCCAGGGAGGAAAGTTGGTCAGCCATTGAGAGGGAGGCCTTTTATGTGGTTTGGGCCCTGAAGAAGTTGAGGCCATACTTGTTTGGCATTTACTTCATTGTTCAGACAGACCATAAGCCCTTCTTATGGCTTAAACAGATGAAGGGTGAAACGCCCAAACCTTTGAGGTGGTCCATTTCCCTACAGGGGATGGCTTTACAGTGGAACATAGACCTGGGAGCAACCATGCCAATGCACTCTCCCGATATTTCCACTTAGAAAATGAAGACTCAACTGGGTAAGGTTAGTCACATCTCCTTACGTTTGGGGGGTTTGTGCAGGAAAGTAGGATCTGATTTTATGGTTACCCTCATGTTTTGCCTGGTACTAAGGTGTTATTGGCTAGTCTGACTGGGATCCTGCTAATCAGGACCCCAGTCTCTCTACTTTCTCTCCTAAATTGTTATCATCAGCACTTAGGTACATCCCAGATTGGATACGGAGATACCCTTATCAGTCCCTATAATATGGTACTAAGGTACCGAGGGTATAGGTACCCCAGAGGTGCCCCATGGGCTGAAGCATGTATTAGGCCACCCATGGGGGACCATTCAAACTGTAACTACAGGCCTGCCATTGCAGCCTGTGTAAGTTGGTGCTAGCACCACCCACGACAGATATAGGTTTCCTATATCTAGGGTCACTGCACTTAAAACCTATAAGTCATCCCTATAGTAGGCTTTTACAATCCTGAGGGCAGGGTTCTTGGTTCTAAGTGTGAGCGTGTCCCTGCATGTGCAGGACACACTTACAGCCTATGGAGTCCATTCTCCCAGGTTGTAAGAGAAGCAGCCATATACCATGTAAAGGGGCACCATGTAATTAAGCGATGACCATCTCAAAATTGGCTGCAACAAATCCTATCACTTTCAGTATCAAACATTTTGGAATCATACCCCCACACCATAAACGGTGTGGGAGGTATGATTCCAAGCACTGGAACGGGCCTTGTTAGGCTCTCAGTGCTCCAGTACCAGTGTTCTAGACCCAGACAGCACAACATGGTTGAAGGAGTCACTTTCCTGCATCTGCAGGCACCACAGCTAAGCTGACCGGTCTGCTGATCCTGCGCTCCCATGGACTCCAAAAGGTTCAGCAACACAGGTGGTGGTTCCCCAAATCTCTTGAGGCCTGCCCAGCATTCTCACCAAGTTTGAGGCCAGCACCCCGTGTAGGAGCTGCAGGAACTGAACCCCTGTGCATCGTTGCAAAGTCTTGTTGGCTTCCTTTGACCAAAATTTTTGGTCTCCATGTTGGCCCAACCTCAAGCATCTCCAGTGACCAGAATCTTTGTCTACACCACATCGTTTGCACTGTGGCCTGCCTCTTTTGGTGAGCTGCCTGAGGTCCACTTGTGACTCCAGTGCTTCCAGCCTGTGAGTCCTGTTGAGGGTCAGCTTTGTTTCTTTTTCACTCCCCTGATTGCACAGGGCCTGACCTGACTCCTCTGCTTGTGGTGAGTCCTCTGGACCTTGCTGGTCCCGACATTGCACCTTCTTCGACTTCCACGTTGTTTGCAGTTGCCAAGGCTTGTTGGTTCCCCCAATGGACACCAGCCCTCAACTCTCAACATCCAACATTTACATGGCTCCTGGCCTTCCACAGTATTGCCTGGTCCTCACAGGTGCATAGTCAAGGTCACTGTCGATTCTCCTGCAACTCCCGACATCGGTGGGCATTCGTCTTCCGGGTTCCGGGTCACTCCTGAGTGACATAGACTCTGTTCCCTCTGCTTGCAGGTACTCTTCAACTTCAATCTACCATTGGATTCCATTGGACACTTTCTCCTTCTCCGGCAGCGTCATTTTCCTGAAGTTCTCCATTGGGTTCGACAGCGGTTTCCGACACCACTTCACACCTATGCACCTGGCTTCCCTGGTGTAGGTAACGTGGGTACTAGGGTATCCATGGGCGGGGTGGCTCTCCAACCTTCTGTCATCCACAGGGTTTCTTCAGGTTCCACTGGGAAGGCTCCTTAATCTTTAAAATTGCAACCGCGACTTACACGTGGATTTGTGCGGAGAACGCGGTCGTGTTCTCACACTGCACACGATCTCCATGGAGGTCCAAATCACTCACCTTGGGTGGTTCCTTGGATCCTCGACACTTCTAGGTCCTCTGGGAATTTTCTTGACATGAGTCGTGGTTCTTATACCACTTTCTTACTATGTGGTTTGCTCCCACACCTGGGGTCCACTGTGTATTCTGTGCTATTTATGTGTTTTCTATGCAAACTATTGTGTGCATACCTCCGGGTTGAAGATATCTATATTTGTTAGTGAGTATTATATAATAAATACATAATGTTATAAATAGATGATTGTGTGGTTCTTTTTCACTTAATCTATCCCTATAAGATTGCATTATGGTAAATCAAACTGCTTTACACTCCCTCTGGACTAAGCCTGATGGCTGCTCTCCACAGCCACCACTTGGAAAGCATGCTAAGATTTTCTAAGACCTCCTAAATCACCATAGGGGTTGTCTGGACTGGTGCAGGGTGTCCATTTACATAAGTGTACATAATATACTAGGCTAGCCTCTCACAGGGGGTTTGTACGCCATGTCAACGGGCCTGGGTAGCCTGGCCTGCATGACCAGAGGGGCCCCCCATCCCCTCCGGGATCCAGGAGGGCACCTGTGGATGGCTTCAGCCTGGGACTGGTCCCCTTCAAAATAGGAGTGGACAGCGCGGTCATTGATGGGGAACCCCCCGCAGTAAGTAGCAGTGTTGGTGCAGCGGGGGTGATTGCCAGCACTGAGGCCCGTGGTTTGAAGGGCACTCCTGCCAGCTCAGAGTGGCGAGTTGTGACAGCCATGGCACTGGTGGTGGAAAATTGAGGGCCCTGGAACCTTCCTAAACTGATGCCTGGTCAGCTACTACTCAGACATGGGGTAGAGTCATTGAAACCTTCTGGAGGGGCACAAAGCCAGGAACCGGCTCAGGGCTGTCCTCCCCTTGCTCCCCTTCAAGTTATAGACTTCTGTGGCACTTCACTCCCTCCTCTCCTTTGTCTCCTATGGTCAACACCTGCTTAGCTGTCCTGGGCAGGGGGGACCCTCTCATCTATTCTTGTGCCTCCTACGCAGCACCCTTGAGAAAGAGGCTTTTGTGACCAGACACCCTTGTGCGGACTACTCAATGCTAAGCCACATCTCAAACCCAGCAATGAAAGGTAGGTGATCTCCCTCTACAGCAAGGTCCCAGTGGCAGATATATATCGGCAAAGGAGAGCTCTTCACCCATGGGTGCTGGGGGGTCACACCAATGTCCATCTTACAAGACTATATGGATCACTTCCTCAAATAAATCTACTTCAAAATAGGATCTCTCAGGGTGGATTTTAAGACCTTCCTCCAAGTTACACATTGTGACATCTCTGAAATAGGGGGACGCATAGACAATATGGAATGAACAGTAGAATCCGGAGCGGAAGCCCAGGAGATGCTATGGCACAGGGTGGCGGCTCTTGAGGATCAGCAGGGTGACTTGTAGGCCAAGCAGGAGGACCTGGAAAACAGAAGTCACAGAAACAAAGTCCCTATTCGGGGGCACTCCAGGGGACCGAAAGACGACAACATCATGGCCTTCATCTCTGAGCTCCTGCATGCTTTTCGAGGTAATGCGGACTCAGCCTGCCGACCCTGGACAGGGCTCAACTGGTGTCTCTGGCACCAGAACACTCCAACTTGGCCCCTGATATCCTGACAAGGGTCCATTTCTTCTTTGAAAAAGCATTCATCCTGAGATCCTCCAGGGAGAAAGCTGATCTGGTCTTCTGAGGGCATACCATCAACTCTTTCAGGATCTCCCTCCAGCTACCCTATGCAAACACTGCAACTTCAAACTGATCACGGACAAGCTGAGGGAGCAGGACATCCGCTATCAATGGGGACACCACTTTGCACTCCTGTTCCACAAAAATGTGAAACAGTGATTCCTGGGCAAAGCAAAGAAGCTGATGGATTTTCTGGATGAAACACACAGTTGAAGCTCGCCCCCACCCCGGGCAGCAGCTGGGGAGGGCTGGCCTCCATCTTGGAGCATAGTGCATACTTGTAGTCATGTCAAACTATGAAAGGAAGAGTGTTCACATGGAACTCATTAAAAAAAAATATATATATATGAAAATACAGGAAATCCTGGATAGAAATATTCTTGTAAAATAAATATATATTTCTACAGAAAATGTATTCTGTTCCAGATTTTTTTTATGAATAACAGATCCTGAGCCACAAAATAAACCATATGAACGCTTGCCCAAGCTATACACTTGAAACCCATGTTCACATGGTCATATGGGTAGTGCTCTTGTTAAATTGAACTTAAACTACAAAAGGAAAGCATATTACAAGAAGCCAAACAAGACATTATCACACACTTGCAAAGCATGGGGAAAAATTCTCCTTCCACTACGTCCACAACTGTCAAACAGGACTTAGTAAAGATGGCACAATGCTACAGAGGCGTGCCAGAATGTCTCCTGCCCCAGCTCTGATATTTTTGGGGCCTCGGCTCCCAGCTAAGACAGGCCACGGGGCCAGACGTTGACCCTTCATACTCATTCATCTATAGTCTGCGACTACCACAACTGACTAGTTTCCTGTTGCCAGGGCAAAGATCACCCCATTTGGCTCACTGGATGTGGAGGACATTGCTGGGTGCTGTTGTTTATGTTTTATCTGTTTCTCTATTTTTGTTTTATTTGTTTCTGGTCAAGCATTCCGCTGAAGGAGCTATGTTCGCTTCCATGAAGGTCTGAATTCCACACTCATACATGTCAACCCATGCTGCATCTACCTTCATCCCTCCCAACCCCCACCCCCTGCTGTTATGACTCTCAGGAAAACAGCAGCCTCCTGGATGCTCAACTCCTAGAATGTGCACTGCCTTCCCTGGAATACCCTGGCATGCCCCTGTTAAGCTCTATCCTGGGCCTACTGCATGATCTAGTCACTGCACACAAATACCCCTGCTGTGGGAACAACCCAATACACTAAACTGGTTTGCTAAGCATCTGTGGCCTAAATTCACCTAGCAAATGTAAACCTATCTGGTGCTACTGATGGAGCAAGGACTCGTAAAAATGAGACTTGCTCGGAAGCAATCCTCTCCTTTAACTTACTGACAACCTACTAAAAGTGTTTAGTGTAAAATTAATGCGCACCACACAAATACCCGGGTTAGTGAAGCTTGCTTATGTATTTACTAATATGGATAACATGAACGAAGGACTAAAATCACTTTAAATGGGGAAATCTTTACTGCGCATGTGTCAACTGCATCTATGCAGTATGACGAGCTAGTGCTTGGATGGAAATTCTTGTGCAGAAGCAGAAGGCACTGAAATGGAGTCTTGAAGACTCGCATGGCACCTGCTTAGATGAGACGAAAACAAGCTATTTTACAAATGCTAGTGCGGGGTAAGTATTAATAAGTAAAGGGGAATAGAGTAGAGGTGGGTGGTAAACAGTGCGATCATTTTATTTGTGAAAGTAACATCTACTTACTATAATAGTGCACATTTGGGCCTCTTGTGTGTATAACTGAAGTAAGCTGAGTAAGAGAAAGACTGCACATGTTTATTTGAAAGAAGCCACGAAGGTCAATGACAGAACACTTGAACGGAAGCCAATCTGAATGCCATTGCCTGGGAACGGATGATGCAGAGTTCAGCACAGAGATGTTCTATTCATCATTGTGTCATTAATGTTTCAAAATGGATACATGTAGTGAATGGGAATAAAATTTTGAATACAAATTACGGGGATGGGTTTGCGAACAATGGTTTAACTGAATTAAATGACATATAAACATGGTGTCATGATCTTCCTCCCTTGCCTGAGCAATTAGATTTCATATTTTTACGATATTGAAACTTTAGTGGGTGGAACATGAAGAACGGAAGGTATAATTAAGATAGCTTTAGTTAGGTAGCAGAGCTCGGGATGCTGTCTTAGAGTCGGGGATGCTGTTGCGGGGAGAGATGCTGTGAGATGCTGATGAAGAAGCCGAATGCAGAACCTTCTATCCTAATGTAACTGGGTTAGATAAGAAGAACGCAGAATAATCTCGAAGAGGAAGACAGTGTCAGAGAGGGGTGCAGCGCAACCATCGGTATTCTAGAGAGGTCTACTATCCTGTCCTGAATCCTGTTCTGAAGTTTTTGTCTCCTGACCTTTCCAGGGGGACCCTTACCAGCCCTTTGGTCAGGGGGTTGGTCTTCACAACATTCTCGGCAATTATAATTCCACGTTATTTGTAGATACTCTTTCTCTCTATCCTCTTCTTTCCTTAGACACTGTATCATTGAGAAAGTCCATGTTATATTGTTTTATGATCTAATTGATATTCTCTCCTCTGAATGATGGTGAATGCACTGTGTATTTGAGATGGTTCACATGCACTTGAAGTTTAGATAAAGATTTTAAACCTTACTGAGTCTGTGATTATTTGCTTCAGAATTAAAGGTAAGAATTAAGAGCTAAGTTAATCTTCACCATCAACTAGTTCAGCTAAAGGAAAGACATTTTTGATCAGTGAAAGGTTAGTTTGGAATATTAAATAAGTAATCCTGGATATTGTGAAATTTTAAACTTTGACTCCAGAGGTTTACACAAATTTATAGGTGTGTGTTTATGGGCCCAGGTGAGTATATGGTAGTAGAGCATCTGCTGTTGGTACGCCTCTGGATCACTACCTCCTGCAACAACACCCAGACATAATTCTCCTCCAGCAGACTTACCTCCTGAAGGAGCATACCCACTGCATGTCCTATATGAAATATCCCTTTCATTACTGGATATATGCCCCTTTCAGAACACTAGGGGTGGCCATCGTTTGCAAGGTGTAATTCTGCATACAGTCTTGCAGATTATCATGGATAAGGAAGGGTGTTTTTTGAAGATGAGTATCTTAAGGGACACACATCCTCTTACCCTCCTTAACATTTGGGCTCCTAATCACATGCAAGACCTTTCCATTTGAGACATCCTCTGGGACTAACGGGCAGATATAATGGGTGACATTATAATGGGAGGTGACTTATACTTGGTTTGGGACCCAGACTTGGACCACAGCACAGCTTCCTATCAGGGCATCGGGCGATTACAGCTCAGCTCAAACGGGACATAGCAGATCTGGGGATGTTTAATGTTTGGCGATATAGACACCTTAACATGCAAGACTACTCATTTTACTCCTGTGTTCATGCCTCCTATTCATGCATTGATTACGTCTTTTGTATCCACTTCGTGCTCCGGGATCTAGATGCAGCCATTAACTCAGACATCTTTCTTTCGGGTCATGCACATGTAGAGTTGGTGTGGTCGGGTAGCCCTAATACCTGTTGGAGACTGCCGCGGTGTCACTTCCCCCAATCTATTCCAGGACCCGGTGGACATAGCGGGGACTCAAAAATGGATTATAGAATATTTTGATCCTGGACACATCACCTGATGTGCTCTCAGATGGGTTCAAAGCCACCATTAGAGGGGTGATCTTGACTATTGACATACCAAGAGCAAGAGAGGCCTGGCTGGTAGAGACTGACTTGGCAGCCGATTTCATGGCTCTTGAGAGGCTTGACCAAATGACTCCCACCAGACACAACAAACATCATCTTGTGATTCTGCAGGGCCAGTTAGAGTACACTGGACAAAAAATGCCGAGTGCTCTCTTCTGTCTTAAAAACAAAAGTACTATGGGGGAGCAAGGCTGCCATGGCGTTGCATCCTGGGCAACCACCAGAAGGGCTAAGCAACAAGCATTTCACAACTACTACCAGATTCTACATACGTGGGACGACATCCCTCAGGACCTGATGGGCCCTTATCTACCAGATTGTGACTGGGACCAACTTGACCCACGATATGCTGAGCTGCTCGACACTCTTATTAAACTCTCAGAGCTACACCGCACCTCCGGGAGCTCCACTTCTACAGAATATTCCTCACCCACCTTCAGGATCAGCTGTTGAATCTGTTCAACTCCTTTTTCCAGTGACACAGGTCTTACGCCCACTATGGCTGCTACTGAAATTACCCTCATACCCAAAACCATGAAATATCCCACATTGTGTTCCTTTTACCGCCCTATAGCCCTCCTGAATACAGATGCCAAGATTTTTACAAAGATTCTTACAAACAGGGCGGAACAGTTTCTCCCTGTTGTCATAGATCCTGATCAGGATGGCTTTGTGTGCACTAGGCAAGGAGAGGCTATCATTCGCCGGGTTGCAGACCTGGTCAAGAAATCCCACCGCCACAATATCACTGCCCAGCCACAGTCTGTGCAGGTAACATCGGTGGGGTGGTGGTGCCGGGTAAGGGGGATTTAAAGGGATGATGCAGAGGGAAAATTAATTATTTATTTAATTTCCCCTCTGCATCATCTCTTCAAATCCCCCCTTACCCGGCCCCACTGCCACACCGATGTTACCTGCACAGACAGTGGCTGTCCATGCCTGACTGCTCTTGCTTGATGCAAAGAAGGCCTCTAACAGGATGAGCTGGGCCTTCCTCTGGGCAGTTCTTCGCAAGATTAAACTATGGCTGGCATGATCACCGAAATCATGGTGCCGTATGTGGCCACAATTGCCTCCATGCGTGTTAATGGACACAATACGGTTTCCATCCACCTTTCTCACAGTACCTAGCAGGGTTGCCCACTATAACCCTTATTCTTTGCTCTAGCAGTTGAGCCCTCCCCACTCTTTAGTAGGGGTGGGCAAAGAATTCCATTCTGCTGGCGTACTTCACAGAGTTTTGCCAACTCTCTGCTCTGCACAGAGTTCCGCAAAACTTAGCAAAGTGACATGAAGCTGAGTTTTTTTTATCTTGCACGGCTTGCCAATGTTAAGTTGGCAAGCTTTCACAAGACATAATTGTGCACTAGACCTCTTCCCAGTGAGATTTCTCAACGCAGGTGGTTGCAGCAGGTCGCAACCACTTGCGTTGATAAATCTGCCCCTCGTATTGAGAAAGCTGCTTCTTGAGTAGAATTTCTACTTGAGCGGCAGAAAGCAGCAGCGCCCTCTGGCGTGAAGTGGAGTGCTGTTGTTGCTGATTTTACAGCGCAGGACAATCAGTACAAGTAGCGCGACTTAATAGACTCCACCACTGGCAGTACTCCGTGGAGTGTGGTGGAGTTTTTATGGCATTTCACAGAGTTCCACAGAGTAGAACTCCGTGAACTTTGCCCCAAACTACTCTTCAGATGCTAACCCCATTTCGATGGGCCTTATATATAGTCAGGTATCTGGGTCTTAACTTTATCCCCAGGCTGTCAGCCTGGACACAGGCTAACTGGCCAGAGTATAGGCAGCCATTTTGGTGGACGTCTGCTGCTGAAAACCTCTAATTGTCCCTCTTCCCCACGAGTTTCTACTCGTTAGGCAGTGATTGTATGCCACTCGCATTATACTCATGCACCGACCCCACGTTGTACGATTGACATGGCTCACCTCGCACATGCGCAGTCAACCGTTAGTGTCTCCCTACACGTATGCGCACGACGGTAGCAGAGTGCTATACACACACGCAGACTCACTGTAAACAGGCATGACATGGCACGGCGGGGCAGACCGGAAATAGGAACCTCCCGCATCATTGATTGAAGGTAGTATATTATCCAGAAACCAGAGTCCTTCACCTACAGGCAGGCGTCAGGACAGGGCAGGTTTACTGGAGCCGACACCCGAGCATAGACGTGAGTACAACTATGATGGTGATGGAGACATTCCCTTTTGAAGTAAGTGACTGTAACCAACTGTCCGCAAGTGCCACGAGTCTTAATGGCATTTTCCCATGCCTTTTTATTACCTGTCTCCGCAGCCAACTAAGGTGTGGGCACCTTACGCCTCTAGCCAATGGAGCACGGCTAGCTCCCTTTTGGGTAAGTACAACGTTAAGCACTTTAGGCACGCACCACGTGTTTAACTAAATTGACAATTACTGCACAGGGGCATATATGAGGAGCATTGGTTGGCCCCTCTACTAGACCACCTACCGTATGATGATACAGTGGCACAGTGGGGTCAAGTATGAGTATGTGAGCAAGCTCCTCTGAGTATACCTGTTTTTAATCACGTAGAGCCCACCTGTTCCCGGCAGGCACCCGGGTGGCTTCTTTTGAGGGGGGCTGCAACGCGGATCCCTGTGGTCCATCTGCGTGTATCATGCCTTTGGCCTACGGCTCCCCTCTTCCCTCTCCTTTGAGGCCAGCACCCTTTGCTTGATGTGGATAAAGGGCGCACTACATAATTAGTCATGTCTTGCACAGCACTTTCACACGCAAAGGTTGTTTCCAGGGCACACATTGTCTGAAGACATCCATGGAAGTTTGATACAAATTATTGAGACTTACGTGTTCTTTCTCTTTTTGTTTGTGGTTGTCTCTCCTTTACACCCACTCTAGGTCATGATCAAGAGGGCACATGTGGACTATTCAGCCGCAGTGGCCACCTATAGCACTTTAGGGTATGGCCCCCTTGGATCATTGTTGAGGGCTAGTGTTACCCCTCTAGTTTTATATTTACGTGCACAAACTCCACTTTCTAAGTTTTTTCCAGTCTTGATGAAACGCCAGGGATCGTTGTGAACAAAGAGGCGTGAAACATGTCCACCTTATGACCTTATAGTTACCTGGGCACATTACGCTTTCACCGGTAACCCCCAACCAATGGGTTTTTTATTCTGCCAAGGGTACCTCTCCATTAAAATTTCTCGTGGTAACACTTAGGCAGTGTCTAACTCATTGTATGCACATTATCACCTTTCACTTAGGATTCTATCCTCACACCCACATGCACCCAACGGCAGTTCTCTAAAAAGATCTCCGCTAAAGTGACCCTTCGGGGGACCCGTAGGGAATTGCACCGCCGGCCCGACGAGGAGCAACTGCCCAATGATGAAGCATGACATCCTTCGAGGTGTGTGAGGGCAACAAGAGACAAGAGTTGTGTCTCCACTGAGTCCCAGTCCTAGAACGTCACCCGCTTCCTTCCTTTCTTTCCCCCTTTTTTCCTTCTCTTTCAGCGAGTGCTTGACCTTTAGCATCACTCGCCCTGGAACAGTGCCCCCCCCTTGTTTTGGCCAGTGGCAATACACCCTGGCACATCTCTATTGCCATCTATCCAACCACACCCATCCATTGCTGGCATTGTGAAATGGAGCAGGGACACGTCTGTCATATCTGGTGGTCTTGCTCTCTCATCACTACCCCAACACCACTTTGGAGTCTTTGCACTGGAAGAGATGACACACACCGTTTGGAGACTCATTAGCCATATGCTGGGTGCTACAAAAAAGCTGATAGCGCTTGCCTGGAAAACGACAATGGCACCTCTGGTGGCTTTATGGTTTATGCACCTCTGGCATGTTATGGCAATGGAGCAGCTGCCTCACAAATCGGCCCATACAAATAAAAAATTCACCAGTTAGGTAACCGCTATTTGAGTATTTAACTCGCCTTTAAAACACTTGCTTTACTCCGCTTAAACTTAAAGTGCTGCAGCTCTTTGATTAGGCAGCATATCCACCGTTGAACTTACAAAAGCACTGCCAACCATATACCTGATAGTCCTTCACCCTAATTTCCTCCCCCCACTGAAGATGACCACTTGAGCACCACTTTGTGGCACTGTGACTTCCCCGGAGTCCTCTGAGATGCCCTTTGACGTATGTTTGATTGAATTGTTTGCATCCTCATAACCTGGTTTCAGACATGTCATTCCACCCGGGGGCATCCTGCACGGGATTTTCTATACTTGCATTGCTTTTCACAGTGAAGTGGCATCTGAATGTCACCGCTTGTGAAATTTGTGTCATGTAATGCAACCTATGATGGGGGATTGTACTTTTGGCACACATGTCATGTATTGTTAGTGAATAAGATTGCCAATAGGTATAGCTATGATCTAGTTTCCATAGGAAAAGCATTTTTGGTTTTGCTAACGAATCTTCACAAACTTTTCAAAACTAGTTTCCCACTCACTTCATCTGCTCTTTTTGAAAGTTTCTAGGTGATTCATCAAGCAGGGGCCGAGAAAAAGGAGGGTCCTCGTGCAATTTCTCAAAGGGATTTTTAACACAACTACAGCCCAAACTGCAGAACCGAATTACACCAAATTTGGAAGAAATCTAGATATTGAGCCAGGAAGCAGGACTTTTGTAATTTGGTGCAAATATTTTCAATAGTTTTTAAGTTATTAAAAAAAAAAACAATGTATATCTAGGAACAGGGAGGGTCCGCGCATCCAACTGTTATCATCGTGAGATCTGTTTGGTTGTCACCACTACAGTCAGGAAGTGGTGGCAGCCATCTTGGGAGTTCCAAGAAAAATGTTAAAATAACACAATGGAGTAGTGTAGGAATACCCTTATCCTCTAAATCCGAGTGCTGGGGTACCCATGGAAGAAATTGCCCCAGGGAGGGTATGCTCAGACGTGAGTCCCTTGCTCACTTTGCCACTGGATTCAAGCAAGCCTGGCTGAAGACGGCTGAAATGCCAGAAACCGGTCCTAGGAAGCTTGTTTCCGGTCCAGGGAAGGCATGGCTTGGCAGTTCGGGCTGGACTGTCTCAATGAGGCACAGGGTCAGACTGATTTGCATATGACCATGTCTGAACTGGGGTGGCAGAGTGGGCTAAAGAACGGTGATGGATCAAACCCAGATCTGTTGACTGGGTGTGAGTGTTTGATTGGTTCTGATGCTCCGTCCATCACCACCCCCTTTTGTACCACTTTGTTTGCCATAAGTTGGCAGGGTATGCTCAGACGTGAGTCCCTTGCTCACTTTGCCACTGGATTCAAGCAAGCCTGGCTGAAGACGGCTGAAATGCCAGAAACCGGTCCTAGGAAGCTTGTTTCCGGTCCAGGGAAGACATGGCTTGGCAGTTCGGGCTGGACTGTTCCCATGAGGCACAGGGTCAGACTGATTTGCATATGGCCATGTCTGAACTGGGGTGGCAGAGTGGGCTAAAGAACGGTGATGGATTAAACCCAGATCAGTTGACTGGGGGTGAGTGTTTGCAATGTTCAACACTCCGTCCATCATTTCCTTTGGTTTTTGCTTTGTTCGCCATAAGTTGGCAGGGTATGCTCAGACGTGAGTCCCTTGCTCACTTTTCCACTGGATTCAAGCAAGCCTAGCTGAAGACGGCTGAAATGCCAGAAACCGGTCCTAGGAAGTTTGTTTCCGGTCCAGGGAAGACATGGCTTGGCAGTTCGGGCTGGACTGTTCCCATGAGGCACAGGGTCAGACTGATTTGCATATGGCCATGTCTGAACTGGGGTGGCGTGGTGAGCAAAATAACGATGGATTAAACCGAGATCTATGACTGGGAGTGAGTTTTGCCAATGTGCAACATTCCGTCCATCATCTTGTGTGTTTTGCTGTTCGCCCTATGTGGGAAGGGTATGCCCAGATGTGGGTACCGTGCTCACTACGCCACTGGAGTCAAGCTATCCTGGCTGAAGAGGGGTGAAACCCCGAAACCGGTCCTAGGATGCTTGATTCCGATCCAGGGAAGACATGGCTTGGCAATTCGGGGTGGACTGCTCCCATGAGGCACAGGGTCAAGACTGATTTGCATATGGCCATGTCTGAACTGGGGTGGCGTGGTGAGCAAAATAACGATGGAATAAACCCAGATCTGTGACTGGGGGGGAGTTTTGCCAAAGTGCAACATTCCGTCCATCATCTTGTGTGTTTTGCGATTGTAACCTGGCACCCCAGTCGGCAGCTCTAGCCATTGCCCACATCCTTTCACCACTTTCATGGTTAGTAGTTGATTCTGTTTTAAGCATGAATTTTATCATTCCTTTTTTTAAATTTGAATGCACAAAGCAAAGTATGATTGTTCTTGTTAGGCTACAAAGCTTTATATTCTATAGTTTGGCATACAAAAGAATAGTTTTAGTATGAAGTATGAAAGTTAGGATATGCACTAATTGGATACATATGATTATAACATTTCTTGTTGTGTCATTTAACTGTGGACCAGTATCTGCATTGGAATCATATATGAATTACATGGTTCATTCCCTACAAAAATCTTGAATGTCCAAAGCACTTCTATTTAAATACTCTTGGGCTACATTACACATGAGGCGTATTTTCCTTCATTGCACCAGGGCATCTTTAAAAAGGTGCACCTGGCGCAATTAAGGAAAATGTTCATCATTATGGGGAATGAACTCATGCTGCTCTGGGCCAGCACGTTCATGTGAAATATGGAGTGCCTGCTTTACAACCACTCAGTGTTTCACTGTGAGGGCAGCAACCCGCCTGCACTTTTAAAAGGGAATAGAGATCCCCTTGCAGGAGGGTGTTGTCAGTGACAGTACCCGCCTGCAAGAGGATGCCTGGGGGGTCCAGAAAACCCCTTTTAGCCCCTTCAGAGGGCTGATTTCAGGAGGCGCACTGGCAGTGAGCCTTCTGAGGGCTTCTTTGCCGCTGCTCCAGTGTTGGTAATGTGGTGCGGGTGAAGAAGCAAAGGGATTCCCTCATTTGTTGGGGTACACCCCCATGCAATTGAGAGAATGCCCCATTGAATATTGGTCTGGCGCTTTATATGCGCCAGCTTCATTGATATTACAGAAGGGGCCGCACAAGCATCCCCTTCTGTAATACCAATAGTGCAGTGGGGCAGGCTAAATGGGTGCAAATGCTTGTTGCACCCCTGGGGCACTTTATGTAATACAGCCCCTGATTTGGTAAATCTAGCATCATTATATTTCATTGTCTGTGGTTTTAAGATCTGATATCTTATTAGATGATTTGTGTCTTATGTTAATATCTTTACTTGGGTTGGGTGTTTAAGTGAGTAAAAAAAACTGGTATAACAATTGAATGATGACAGTATTTTTATGAAGATATTTATTGGATGATGTTTTAACTTGTGACCTTATTGTGCTAATAGAGTACGTTTTAATTAACTGAACAATTAAGTATTACCTTTCTTTTATCTCATTGATAATATCAGTGCAACATTTGCTGTAAAATTATTTATGAGAAAAGGTTGTCTGGCGTGGCATGACTTATAGTTACTTTAGGAAATGAGCCCTATTTACATGAGATAACTCTAACGATAACTGATACATTTCTATCGTTTTTTTGTGCGCAAAATCTGAACCTAACTATAACGTCCCTGTAAACTTTGATTTTTTAGTGAATATATATATATATATATATATATATATATATATATATATATATATATATATATATATGCCATATGAAAACGCCCAACAGTTGGAGGCCCTCTCACACCGTGTTGTACTTTATTCAGCAAGGCAGCATCAAACAGGAGTACAGTAAGTGAGGCATTGTATTGTCCATTTTTCCCGACGCGTTTCAGGCTCATATCGCCTTTTTTCACAGGGATGGTAACAGGGAGAAGCAGCTCGCAGGTGATACTTGTAGTGATATGCACAGTGTAGTCCCGCCCAGTGGACGTGTGCATTCCTTGCACTCTGGTAATTGGAGTCTTGGTGAATTAAAAAACTGCTGCCTTGGTCGCGGAGAGCCCCTCCCTGCGGACGAGCAGGTCGAGCCCCGTCACGAGTACGGAGCAGAAAAGAACATTGTGCTTTCAGTGGGGAGAGAAAACAGCATAGCGGTAGTATGGGTGATGCGGCAACCCACTGTGGCTGATAAATTCTTGTGAGGAGATTAGCGGCTGGCTCTACTACTGGTTTGAATTCACCAAGACTCCAACTACCAGAGTGCAAGGAATGCACACGCCCACTGGGCGGGACTACACTGTGCATATCACTACAAGTATCACCCTGTTACCATCCCTGTGAAAAAAGGCGAGATGAGCCTGAAACGCGTCGGGAAAAATGGACAATACAACGCTTCACTTACCGTACTCCTGTTTGATGCTGCCTTGCTGAATAAAGTACAACACGGTGTGAGAGGGCCTCCAACTGTTGGCCGTTCATATGGCATATATATATATATATATATATTCACTTAAAAAACCATAGGTTTCACACAAGTTATAGTTAGCTGTACATTTCACTCGTAAAAAACCAATGAAATTCCACGTTATAGTTAGATCAGGTAACTATAACTTGCGCGACCGCAATGCACAATGTGTCATTTGAGATGTCATCATTGATGTGATGAGTGATGTCACTGACCATGTCATGAGTGATGTAATATGTGACGTCATCAGCAGTGGATTGCGGTCGCGCAAGTTATAGTTACCTGATCTAACTATAACGTGGAATTTCATTGGTTTTTTACGAGTGAAATGTACAGCTAACTATAACTTGTGTGAAACCTATGGTTTTTTAAGTGAATTTGCAAGGTTTTTTAAATGCTAATTCCTAACTATAACGTGTGTGAAACCTATGGTTTTTTCAGTGAATTTGTACGTTTTTTTAAATGCTAAGTTATCTATTTATTGTTAATTTTTGTGCGCACGGTGCGCTTCGCGCACCGTGCGCGCGCTGTGGGCACTCGGTGCGCGTCGCGCACCGAGTGCCCACCTTGCGCATTTCGTACCGTGCACGCCACGCCATTTTTTACAAAATATCTATTGTTTTTTTCTCCATTGGGGGTCCTTAGATTTATATATTAAATGTGATTGTTAATTTTTTTTTTTTATTATTATTTTTTACCGTACGCGTACGGTAAGCTTACCGTAAGCGCACTCCGCGATTTTTTTTTAAAATTATTAAATTTATTTTTCATACTTTTTGGTCCTTTGTGAACCCCCTGACGAACACTAGGGGGTCTGCAACTCTCTTTGTTGTCCCCTTTTCATGTTATCAACCTTTGTTTTTCAGTGCGAGAGACAGAAAATGGCGGCCGATACTTCCTGGTTTCGACCGATTCGAATGTTTACTTTGATCTAACAACCAATCAGAATCGCGCTCGCGCACGTCACCGTACGCGTACGGTAAGCTTACCGTAAGCGCACGGAGCGCGCTTACAGATATATATATTGATTTAAATGCTATTTTCTCTGAAACTACTGAACAGATTTACACCAGACCTACAAAAGGCACTTCCTTGACCTGCGGACTACCTCTCTGCCAAATTTCAAGTAATTCTGTTCAGCCGTTCGGGCTGTAGCTGTGTCTAAAGGTCCTATGGAAAAATGCATGGGGAAAATGCGTTTTGGGACCCCCTTTTTTCTCAGCCCCCGCTTGACGAATCACCCCGAGACTTTAAGGGTAGGAGCGGAGCATAGCGCCCCATTAGTTTTGAAAATTTCGCGAGGATTCGTCGACCGGCGCCAAAGTTATTCCAAATAGAATGTTGCGGTCGCCAGTAGATAGTTATAGTTAGGACCCTGTTTCCATAGGAAATCCGCAACATTCTATTTGGAATAACTTTAGCGCCGGTCGACGAATCCTCGCGAAATTTTCAAAACTAATGGGGCGCTATGCTCCGCTCCTACCCTGAAAGTCTCGGGGGGATTCGTCAAGCGGGGGCTGAGAAAAAAGGGGCGTCCCAAAACGCGTTTTCCCCATGCATTTTTCCATAGGACCTTTAGACACAGCTACAGCCCGAACGGCTGAACAGAGTTACTTGAAATTTGGCAGAGAGGTAGTCTACAGGTCAAGGAAGTGCCTTTTGTAGGTCTGGTGTAAATCTGTTCAGTAGTTCCTGAGAAAATAGCATTTAAATCAATATATATATATCTGTGGCAGCTTACCGTGCGCTTACCGTGCGCTTACGGTAAGCTTACCGTACGCGTACGGTGCCGTGCGCGAGCGCGATCCTGATTGGCTGTTAGATCTTAGTAAACATTCGAATCGGTCGAAACCAGGAAGTGTCGGCCGCCATTTTCTCTCTCGCACTCTGAGAGGGGGAGGAAAAACAAAATCGGATAACATGAAAAGGGGCATGATAGACAGCTCCTAACCACCTAGCCCTGGTTATGTTGTCCCAAAAGAACCCCCAATGCCAAAAATTCTATTTTTTTTTTTTGAAAAAACGCCGATTACGCTTACCGTACGCGTACGGTAAAAAATAAATTAAAAAAAAAAAATATCCACGTTTCCTTCCCCCCCGTGTGCAAAAGGTGCCTGCTGGGCAACTTTTGTGCACGGCATATGGCGATACTGAACATTTAATAGATAACCTTTCACAACGATGCGCATAATATGTCCTCCGTGTGCGGACGGTGCGCGAAGCGCATCGTGCGTACATGGCCCATCCAGCGTAACGTGCACGGCACTAACTGCGTAAAGTGGGCACGCGGTGCGCGAAGCGCACCGCGTGCTCACGGAACGAACTGCGTGATGTGGGCGCGCACGACACGAACGGCGTAAAGTAATTTAGCATTTAAAAAACCGTACAAATTCACTGAAAAAACCATAGGTTTCACACACGTTATAGTTAGGAATTAGCATTTAAAAAACCTTGTAAATTCACTGAAAAAACCATAGGTTTCACACATGTTATAGTTAGCTGGACATTTCACTCGTAAAAAACCATTGAAATTCCCCCGTTATAGTTAGTGCAGGCAACTATAACTCACGCGACCGCAATCCTCTGCTGATGACATATGTGTCTTTATGAAAAAAAAATATTTGCAATATATGTATAGCTAAAATTTAATGGAAGAAGACATGGGCAAATAAGTGTCTAAATACAGTATTAGAATCAGCAGAGGATTGCGGTCGCGTGAGTTATAGTTGCCTGCACTAACTATAACGGGGGAATTTCAATGGTTTTTTACGAGTGAAATGTCCAGCTAACTATAACATGTGTGAAACCTATGGTTTTTTCAGTGAATTATATATATATATATATTCCATAGGAAATCCGCAACATTCTATTTGGAATAACTTTGGCGCCGGTTGACGGATCCTCGCGAAATTTTCAAAATAGGTGGGGCGCTCCGCTCCTACCCTAAAAGTCTTGGGGGGATTCGTCAAGCGGGGGCTGAGAAAAAAGGGGGGTCCCAAAACGCGTTTTTCCCATGCAATTTTCCATAGGGACCTTTAGTCCAAGGTACAGCCCGAACGGCTGAACAGAATTACTTGAAATTTGGCAGAGAGGTAGTCCTCAGCTCAGGGATGTGCCTTTTGCAGGTCTGGTGTCAATCTGTTCAGTAGTTCCTCAGAAAATCAAAAGTAAAATCAGATATGTATGCGGGAGGAGCCTAACCACACATCTCATCCTGAGATCTGATTGGCTGTCAGCACTTCATCCAAGAAGTGTTGGCAGCCATCTTGGGACCAATATACATGATAGCACCTCATTAAAAAGCATTGCAGTTAATAGAAGGTTTTAAGACTTTAGTTATATTATAAATCATTTGTTGATGGTACCATCCTCATTTTAGGAATTATGGTATGTTCTAAGGTGATTTCACCATGTGAAAAAGCCTTCTGCTGGGATATCATGATTGAGAGAAAAATATTTTTTCATGCTTTTCCCACAGAGGTTTGGAAGGTGATCTATAAGCTAAACTGAGAGCTTATTTTCTGTAAATTCACATTATCTTTCTCAGTCATGTGAGAATGAAGTCTGACATTCTCAGTAAAACATGTACATCCAACAAGGGCAGAGACTGTCAGTTGATTCCGTTGTGTTCTACTGCAGCTCCCCAGAGTGTTCCAAAGAACAACTAGAGCGCTAACAGTCCTACTTATGATAAACGTATGGCACACCTGAAGCCATCTTGATTGGAATAAACTGGTAACACTTAAAACATTTCATTTAAAAAGGAACACAATGAGGGGGTTCATTTTGCCATAGAAATTATGATTAATGCTGAAGAAAGAAAATGAGGGCACATTTTGAGTGACTTCTCAAATCCTCTTCTATTTCATTAAAAAATTCTGACATGCAGACTGAAACATGCACTTTTAATACCAGGAGCAGACTTCCATGGTGAACAGTAGTTTTACTACAGTGATCTAATGAGCAACTAGAGTGCTAACATTCAGAATTTATGGCAAATGTGTGACATATCTGAATACCTTCATGATGGAATCAAAGTAAAAAACTGAAAGCATTTCCTACTGAGGAGACTGCAGTACATGAGGAAATTAGGAAACTTCATAACAAATAAATCTCCCAAGATGGCCACCGGAGACAAACGAGCCCAAATGTAGCCCAAAATCACCCAGATGTAGCCCAAATATAGCCCAATGACAGAAGTGTGCAAAACACTTATTATTTTGTGTTTTTGCAGTGCTATATAGTGCAGACTTGTCAGGTATTGGAGTGCTTTACATGAGCATTGGTTACATCACACAAGAACAAATTCATTTTGGTTGTAGACATGGGGAGACTAAGTGATTTGACCAGAATCACAGAATGTCGAGCAGAAACTCCAACCTGGTTCCCCAGTTGCAAAGTCTGCAGTTCTGGAAGTAACACCACATCCTCTCCCCTAAGTGCAACATTTAATCAAGTGGTCAACTGGATTAAAAAAACATAAAGATAACAAATAATTTAAAAGTGCTTTGTCGCTATTTGAAAACTCAGAAAATATGTCCTTATTTTAGTCTTTTAGAGCACTAACCATAATTTTGATGCCAATAAGACCCTCTCATATATGTAATTTCTAAAGGAAATGCTCTAGGTATTACAATTTTGATTACATCAAGATGACGTCAGGCGTTCCACACTTTTGTAATAAATATAGAATGTTAGCAATCTAGTTGTTCATTAGGATACTGTTGAGAGGCAGAGGCCAGGAGCACGGACTCTGAAAATTGAAGGCAGGTAGGAGGGTGCCAAGGCTACAATTTAACCACACTGAGCAGGCAGGAAGGGCCGTTGCAGCACAACAGACTATGGAGGGCAGTGGAAAGTGGGGCAGGGGCAACAAACCAACAATACAGGACTTGCAAGAGAGGCTGTGGCAATGTAATAGACCATTGTGGGCAGAAGGAAGAGGCAATGGTAGTACAACCATACATGCCAACAGACCCGATTCAGCCAGGAAACGTCCAATGTTTTTAAGCTCAAATGGGCTTTATTTGATCTGTCTCCTGTCTACAATCTCCTCTTTTTCAATGTAACTCAAAGGGGAAAATCAATACCCCAGTTTTTTTTTCAAAATCTCCCTCTTACCAAGTTCAAAATGTTCGCAAGTATGGTACATTGGATCATGGAAGGAAATGGGGTAGGGACATGGACTTGGATAACAGAGGACAGGAGGGACATGGAGAGGTGCACCAAACTGACCCTGCAGGGCAGGCATCAGGGTTTGCAGCAGCACAAAACACCACACAGGGCATGCGGGACGGGAGTGCAGCACAACAATCCATAGAAAGCAAGAGGGAGGGGACAGGACCATGCACATGGACAACAGAGAACAGAGGGGCAAGAGGCAATGGTAGCTAGCTGGCCATAATGGACAGACAGGAGAGAAAGCTGCAGCATAACAGACCATAAAGGGCAGGAGGGACAGATCAGGGGCATTACAATGGAACAGACAAGCCAGGAGGGAGGGAGTAGGGGTCTGCACATGTAAACAGAGGGCTGGGGGCAAGGGGGCAGGGCAGGAGCAGCAAGATAGCCATGGAGGTCAGGCAGGATGGGCACTAGAAGCCAGACACAACATGAAGAGCAACAGTGAGACTGTGATGGCATACACACAGACCATGGAGGGAAGGTGGGAGGGGGTCAGGGGCAGCTAACTGACCACACAGGGAAGATGGGAGGGGCCATGGCAGCACAGAAGACCATGCATGGCAAGTGGGAGGGTTAGTGGCAGCACAATGGCTATGATGGGCAAGAAGGAGGGTGCAGGGGCATGCACAAAGGACGATGGAGGATAGGAGGGAGGGTCAGGACCTGTGCACAGACAAGAAAGTTCAGGGGAAGGGGCCTCACAACAGACCGCACGGGGCAGGCAGGAGGAGCAGTTGCAGCACAACAGACCAGGGAGGGCAGAAGGGTGTGGCAGTAAATTGGACCATGTAGGACAGGAGGAAGAGGATAGGGGCATGGCATGTGGACAGGCAGGGTGGAGGTGGCAGGGACAGGTTACAGTCATCTGACAATGCTAGGCAGGTGGGAGGGGAGTGGCAGCTCAACAGAACACTCAGAGTAGATAGGAGTGGCAGGTCCATGGAACATGGTGGGCAAAAAGGATGGAGCAGGGGCATGCACAAAGACATCGGAGGGCAGGGGGAAGGAAAATAGGGGCAGCAAGCTAAGCACAGAGTTTAAGCAGGAGGTCAATGATGGGGCATAGAATTGGGCAATGGAGGGCAGGAGGAGTGGACTGGTACATCATACTAAATTGAGGGCAGTGGCAGCACATCAGACCATGCATGGCATGAGGGAGGAGGCTAGTCCATGGATTCACACAAAAGAGGATAGGGAGGAGGGAGATGGGGCAGCAAGCTAACTGTTCATAGAAGGCGGGTATTAGGAACTTTATTGTTTTTAAAACGTGGGTCTGTGCGAACTACTTAAAATATGAACAAGTATGCAGCATAATCTCACTTTTATTCAGGAAGAAGAGGACGTTTGTGACTGTGACTCCGGGCTCACTTGGCAGAAACACCCCCTGACCCTCCACCCCCTATTGCAAAATGTAATGCCCGTGAAAAGGGTAAGTGAACACAGTGTTATATAGAACATAGTCCTGAGAGCACGATTGAAAATGAAAACTAGATATAGTGTATGGTATAAACTATGCACCAAAAAGTGTGATATATGATGAACCGGGCGTGAAATATAATATGCAATACATTGTGCGCAATGACAGATTCATTGGAGAGCGCGAGATAGCACAGGCACTAGCGCGTGCTATGCGATATGCGCCTTGGAGTGTAATATGCACAGGGCAGTGTTGTGTAACCTAACTAGTCTCTAAAGTTGTAATATTAAATATGTGCTGGGGAGTGTAACGTTGCATATGCACTGTGACAAAGATATGGATCTCAGATTGTAATATGTATGGCATAGCACTGTGCGTTATAACATAGGCATCGAGGAAGGCAGGTTAGATGGGGCAATATAACCCGTGCGAAGACAAGTGTGGCATGACATATTCACGGCGTGGTGTTACAGTGCACATGGGCTAGAGAGTGTCATAGCATATGCACTAGCTAGTGGAATACAACACAGAGGTGTGTGGCACTCAGCAGGCAATGGTGGGTGTAACACAGCATTGGGCTCTGCCAGGAGCATGCTGTGACTCTCAAGTGATGTTCGTCCCCTTTCCAGAGAGTAAAATAAAAAGTATTACACATCCGGCAGTGGATGTGTGTTTTATTAACCGTGAGGGGGATATCTTGCATAGTTTTGGTCGAATTTTTGTCGAATCCCCTTTAAATGGCTTGGTGTGCATGTGTGTTAAATGTGCCCGTCAATAGCTACCCATGTTTGTATAAATAAACAACAAGGGTGTCTACCGGGATTAGGCACGGTAGGGCATCAGACATGTCAGAGCTTCACTAGTGGTGTAAATACATTCCACGTGGATTCATTGTATGCATAGTCGCCTTTTAATGAATATCACGAAAATCGTCATGGTGATAGGTACGTATGGTTTGTCCAGCATGTCCTAGGTGTGTCTATAAATATATATTTTTTAAAAATAATAAAAAACAGTGGCCGGCCCTGGGGATTGGGGTCAATAAAATATAATTAGGAGACAGGCCCTGGGGGATGGGGTCATCAGGGCCAATAAATTAGAATAAGAAGGGGAACCACACAGCCCCCCCTTCTTAAAAAATTAAAATAAATAAAAGACTGGCATCGTGCCGGAGGCCACGCCCCCTCCTTGCAGCACTCTGCAAACGCGCCCCCTGGCGAGTTGTAAGTTGGGGAATTAATTCCTCTTCAATACTGAGGGTCCCTGAGGGCCAACTAGCCCAACAGGCCTCTCCAGTATGCGCCAGGGAGCTGCGCTGCAGACAGGTGTTCTAAAGCCAAGCCCCTTTTTACACCTCTCTGCAACGCAGCTCTGTGGCGCTTACTGGAGGTACCTAGTGGTCTAGTTTGACCCTAGGGACCCTTAGGATTCAAGGGGACTTAATCTCTCAACTTAGAACAGTCACAGGGCGCGTTTACACAGTGGTGAAGGGAGGGGACGGGGCCTGAGGTGACGTGTGCAAACACGCACTATGGCACGTTTTAAATTAGGGATATAATTTCCCTTCAATACTGAGGGCCCCTGGGGGCTAACTAGCCCACCAAGTGCTTCCAGTAAGCGCCACTGAGCTGCATTGCAGAGAGGTGGTCCAGGCCGTGCCACTTTTTACACCTCTCTGCAACGCAGCTCTGTGGCACTTACTGGAGGTACCTAGTGGGCTAGTTGGACCCTAGGGACCCTCAGGATTCAAATGAACTTAATCTCCCAACTAAAAACGGACACAGCGCGTGTTTACACAGTGGTGAAGGGAGGGGACGGGGCCTGAGTTAACGTGTGCAAAAACGCCCTGTGGCCTGTTTTAAGAGGTAGTTTTAATCCCCCTGCCCTATTATATACTAGGGGCTTACAGAGAAGGTCATGCTAATCACAGGGGGACCCCAACACACAATGTTCCCTAGTGTATGTAGTTGTTTTCACTGTATTCTAAGTGTCTTTTAACATAGCACTGGCTCTAGGACTGGTTAGTCAGACTCAGTTACCACCAGTATCCGTCTGAAAAAGTTGAGGGTACAGGATGATTTTGCAACAAGGCTTCTTTCTGCTCTTCTTTTTGTTCTTTCTGCACGTTATCCTTCTTCCTGCACTTTTCTTCGTCTTTGAGGACTTCTGTTGCTTCTTTCTGCACTTCTTTTTTTTCTTTCTGTGCATTTTTTCTTCTTTCTTTACATGTCCTATCTCTGTAGGCATAGTTAGAAATTAGCATTTAAAAAACCTTTGAAATTCACAGAAAAAAACATAGGTTTCAGGCACGTTATAGTTAGGAATTAGCATTTAAAAAACCTCAGAAATTCACTGAAAAAACCATAGGTTTCAGGGGTGTTATAGTTAGCTGGACTTTTCACTTGTACAAAACCATTGAAATTCCCCCGTTATAGTTAGTTCAGCTAACTTTAACTCGCGCGCCCGCAATGCACTGCTGATGACGTCACATATTACATCAGTCATGACATGGTCAGTGACATCACTCATGACATCACTGATGACATCTCAAATGACATCACTGATGACATCATCCTTGTGATAGAGTGGCAGACCTCCTCTCACCCTAATATAACCTTTGATACACACATTCAAAAATAGAGACTAAAATTTTCAAAACAATGGACATACCAATACCAGTTACACAACCTCTTCAGTAATTCTAAGATCCACATACACATCCACTCATTCACCAACAGTCCTATACAGTCACTCATACATGTACTCACTCATCATATGTACTCATACACCTATACATCCTGTTAAACAATGCCACTCATCCATAGAGTTACTCACACACATAGTCACTCATGCTAATAAAGAATCAAACATACATTTACTTGCATATACAGTTATACACACACCACCACACTTACTTCTACGGAAACTTACACATACTTAGTCTTTTAAACAATCACGTATAGAAACACATACTTATTCATACAGGAACTCTTTCAATCTCTCACTCTCACATATACTCACTTATATACACCAATAGTCACATATACTAGTTTAAAACATATGTAGTTACTCATAAAGACACTATTGAGACAGTCATTCACTCAGTAATACACCCATACACACACTCATCCACCCATACAGTCCTGCACACATGCTGTCTTCAACACATACAAACAGTGAGTCACTCATTCATGCACCTATGCACTACGTAATACCCCCCACCAAACCATGCAGACGCTCAGACTGATACTCAAAAAACCAACTAATAACCTATATAGACACCCATGTAGCTACTCACCAACCCATGCAGCCACTTATACACAAAGTGAGAGACTGATACAGATATTTACATATTTAAACATTACTCACTAAGCCATGTATTCACTATGATACACTTAATCAGTCAGTTACACAATCAATTTTTCAAAAACAAATCATCCATTTAGACACTTATATACCCATTTATTCTTCCATCGACCTTGAGATATACATATATAAAACATATTTAATTTTCAGAAAAACACACATTCACTGGATGATGTCATCAGTGATGTCATCAGTGATGTCATTTGAGATGTCATCAGTGATATCATGAGTGATGTCACTGACCATGTCATGAGTGATGTAATATGTGACGTCATCAGCAGTGCATTGCGGGCGCGCGAGTTATAGTTAGCTGAACTAACTATAACGGGGGAATTTCAATGGTTTTGTACAAGTGAAAAGTTCAGCTAACTATAACACCCCTGAAACCTATGGTTTTTTCAGTGAATTTCTGAGGTTTTTTAAATGCTAATTCCTAACTATAATGTGCCTGAAACCTATGTTTTTTTCTGTGAATATATATATATATACACACACATATATATATATATATACATATATATTTATATATATATATATACACATTAGAAACAATCCTAGTCCACCATGAACCCGGTGAGACAAGCGAGTGACGGACCACCAGACGATCAGATTTTTAAATTCAGGAAAGTGCTTTAATGAAATCACGGCACACAATGTAATTCAGGTTAGTGCCTACCATGACGCGTTTCGACATAACATGCTGCTAAAAATGCCATCATTTATATAGTGCAAACAACAACCAATTATAGTGCAACACACAAATTGAAACTCATGAACATAGGCTGTTATACATGAACAAAAACACTGATTTCATGAAAAAATGACTAATTAAATCAAGAAACACCAAAATGTATTAAATATGTCCTAAAATTTGAATCACAAAGTTATTGTAAATCAGAGAGTGAAATAATTCAGAAATGAATATCAGCCTGACATTGTATCACAATGGTGAATACCATAGTACATTGATATGATCTTAAAGTGCAAGTGCTGGATTCTCAAAGTGCAAGTGCAAAGAGAGTCCACTTATATTTGGTACAATAAACCGAATCAATAAGAAACACACGCTGTAGTTAACATTCATAAACACTCTGATAAAAAAAATGATCACAGTAGTTGTAGTTAAAAGGACATGCTTATAGATAACATTGTGCAGCAATCAGAAAACCTCTTTCTTCTAAAAGTCCATGAGCATACAAATAAAGTGCAAGAATCATAATATATATAAATATAACATTTACATTTATATGTATACATGTATACACACACATACATACATACTTTTGGTGACTATATATATATATATATATATATATATATATATATATATATATATATATATCCACTTCTTCTGTTTCGCTACGAAGACCAAAGCCGCTTACAGTGGCGGGCCACGGCGGGAAAGCGACTCCCAATATCCAACCAAATCGTTACGCCGTTTTTACAAGAAACGATGCCATGGCCACAAGATTATCTCAGCGTGTATTTATTTAGATGGTTTTTGTCACTCTACGCGTTTCGGAGAACACCTCCTTGTTCACGAGTCCTTCGCTACGAAGACCAAAGCCGCTGAACAAGGAGGTGTTCTCCGAAACGCGTAGAGTGACAAAAACCATCTAAATAAATACACGCTGAGATAATCTTGTGGCCATGGCATCGTTTCTTGTAAAAACGGCGTAACGATTTGGTTGGATATATATATATATATATATATATATATATATATATATATATATATATTCACTGAAAACAACAGGTTTCAGAGACATTATAGTTAGAAACTAGCATTTAAAAAACCTCAGAAATTCACACAAAAAAACACAGGTTTCAGGGACTTTATGGTTAGTTGGACATTTTCACTCGTACAAAACCAGAGAAACTCGGCCATCATAGTTAGTTGTGCTAACTATAACTTGCGCCCCTGCAATGCACTGCTGATGATGTGACATATTACATCACTCATGACATGGTCAGTGATATCACAGAAGACAGGTAGAAAGACAAACAACTGAAAGCTAGAAGAAACACAAGTACATTTTGCAAATAATGAATGAGTTGTTTGTAAAACACCAAATGCACACCCTACTCCCAATTCACTATTGAGGCAGGAATTTAGAATACAAAACTTTAAAGAAAATAATTAAAAGCCCCTGTTTAAAGAAATGTTCTCCGGAAAAAGTGTGGGTGTTTCTTTCGCCTTCTGCTTCTTTGATGCCGGCATTGTGTGCCTTCTGTTCCCCTACACATGCTGACCTAGGGATATTTTTTTGCTTCAGCAACGAAAAGTATGCAACAGTTCTTAATGTGCGTAATATCTACATAGTTACATATATATGTAGCCATGGTTTCTTCGAAATGATTAACAATCTTAGCATACAAAGGTTTCCATGGAACTGTATGTTATACTAGTAGATGTAATGTCCCTCCGAGCAGCTGCTAGTGTACAGCGCGAGATGATATGCCGATAATGCAGGTGTATTGCCATGTGACACGTATCACACGGTGCATGCCAACAAAGGGGGCAGCTCTGGAAAAATCTGTGAGTTTAGGCGCAATCAGAACTACCGCGAGTTTGGGAGAAAATAAAGTTAAAAAAAGCAAACACTTTAAATGAAAACAACATCCACAGAATAGTGAAAGCAGTATCCACAGAGTAGTTCAAGGGGTCGCAAATACAGGGGGAAATAAAAATTGGATAGCCGCTCCGTAAGTTAAAAAGGGAGTTTGTGCCTAACATGTCAATAAATTATTGCACAAAACATGGGGTAACAATTTTCTGAGTCCGTGCCCCTGGCCTCTGCCTCTCAACAGTATCATAATGAACAACAAGATTGCTAACATTCTATATTTATTACAAAAGTGTGCACGCCTGACGTCATCTTGATGTAATCAAAACTGTAATACCTTGAGCATTTTCTTTAGAAATTACATAGATGAGAGGGTCTTATTTGCATCAAAATTATAGTTAGTGCTCTAAAAAACTAAAATGAGGACATATTTTCTGAGTTTTCAAATAGCGGCAAAGCACTTTTAAATTATTTGTTATCTTTATGGTGTTTTTATCCAGTTGAACACTTGAATAAATATTGTTCTTAGGGGAGATGATGTGGTGTTACTTCCAGAGCTGCAGACTTTGCAACTGGGGAACCAGGTTGGAGTTTCTGCTTCAGCTCGACATTCTGTGATTCTGGTCAAATCACTCTCCCCATGTTTCACAACCAAAATGAATTTGCCCTTGTGTGATGTAACCAATGCTCATGTCAAGCACTCCAATACCTGACCAGTCTGCACTATATAAAACTGCATAAACACAAAACATAAAAAGTGTTTTGCACACTTCTGTCATTGGGCTACACGGGGGTTAAATATGGGTGATATTTGTGTTACACTTGGGCTCTTTTGTCTCTGGTGGCCATCTTGGGAGATTTATTTGTTATGAAGTTTCCTAATTTCCTCATTAACTGCAGTCTCCTCAGTAGGAAATGCTTTCAGTTTTTTACTTTGATTCCATCAAGAAGGCATTCAGATGTGTCACACATTTGCCATAAATTCAGAATGTTAGCACTCTAGTTGTTCATTAGATCACTGTAGTAAAGCTACTGCTAATCAGGGAAGCCTACTGCTGGTATTGAAAGTGCATGTTTCATTCTGCATGTCAGAATTTTATAATGAAACAGAAGAGGATTTGAGAAGTCTCTCAAAATGTGCTCTAATTTTTCTTTCTGCAGCATTAATCATAATTTCTATGGCAAAATGAACCTCCTCATTTTGTTCCCTTTTAAATTAAATGTTATAAGAGTTACTACTTTATTTCAATCAAGATGGCTTCAGGTGTGCAATACTTTTGTCATAAGTAAGACTGTTAGCGCTCTAATTGTTCTTTAGAACACTCTGGGAAGCTACAGTAGAACACAAAGGAATCAACTGACAGTCTCTGCCCTTGTTGGATGTACATGTTTTACTGAGAATGTCAGACTTCATTCTCACATGACTGAGAAAGATAATGTGAATTTACAGAAAATATGCTCTCATTTTAGCTTCTAGATTCCCTTCCAAACCTCTGTGGGAAAAGTATGAGAAAACAGTTTTTTCTCAAACATGATTCATAATATCCCAGCAGAAGGCTTTTTCACAGGGTAAAATCACTTCAGAACACACCACAATTCCTAAAATTAGTATGGTAATGATGGAGCAAGGTTTCGTATAAAAAGAAACTTGCTCGTATGCAATCCTCTCGAATAACCTGTAACATTATAACCAACATGTTTGTGAGTATTAACTTTGCATCACATTTTACATATTATATCTAGGGGAAGCGTTTCTATGTATTTTACTAACCAGTAACCCGAGTGTCCTTAAAATGGCCACCAAAAACACGGGAACTTTTCTGCACATGCGACTACTACATCTACGTAGTATGACGTCTCCTGTCGCTTGGTGGGAAATCTTTGCAGCTGCGCAATAGCTTTTAAAATGGCTGGTCGAAAACCTCACATTAACGCACAATGCTGTGCTGAAACTAACCTATGCAAGTTTTACTAAGCCATTAATGCAAAAGATATTTTAAGTAAATGGGGTTAGAGTAGAAGTAAGCGGTATACAGTGAATTCATTTAATTTTGGATTCTAACATGCTCGTCTCTGACTTTATTAATAGCTCGCATTTGGGCCTTGGAGGGTGACCAATGACCCTGTTCCTTTTTGGCAACTACGCATGCATCCTACATCCTTGTCCGGAGACCAATGAAGTCATTGAATGGCTGCCAACCCATGTGCCCAGCAAGGACATGGGAAGATCAACTTTTGAACCTACGAGAAGAAGAAGCCGAAACATTGTTTTACAGATTTATCGATTCACATATGAAATGCTTGTGGGAATAAAGCTTGTGGGTATTTAAATTAAGGGCCGGGGAATTAGACAATAGAACTAAAGAAAGTTATTGCACTTAGTATGGTGTGATGTCCTCACCCCACTGCCTGGCCCAATCAAATTGAGGGGTGTATATAGAATTGAAACATTTGGGGGTGGATCATACATTTGAATTGGTATTGCAGTGTTGTTCCTATAACTCTGATAGGCTCTGCGCATTGGAATAATATACACTATAGTTTTGACATAGGACTGAGGTCAGTATGTCTCTATCGAGTACATTAAACTTAATTACTTGTGTGTGCTAGCTAACTCAGAGGTCACTAGAAACTTCTCGAATATACAAGAAGAGATTCGTTTCTGACAACCGCATAAACATGACAACTTTGTTTCCCTTAGAGTCAGAACAATCTCAAAACCGTGGAAACAATAGATAACAGTTTCACTCAGTCAATCGTGCATGCTTCGTTTCTACAGAGTTGCACAGAAATAGAGAGACGGGCATTTCAATAAAAAAGGGTGTATTGAACAGTCTTTTTCTCATGCAAGAGATATGAACTGCTACAATCGTGAGACAGGATGCGAAGTACAATACGTACAGGGTTAGCAGTAAGATAAAATAATACTGCAATAGCATGGTTTGGAGCTATGACATATATTCATAAAATACATACATAAATAACACAGGTTAAAATGTGAATACTCATCTGATGCTTCTAAATAGTTCTACCCAGTGTACCTAACCTAAGTGTAGTACGAGGTAAGAAGTAGGTGCTGTTTTCTAAAGTATAGCTAGCTATAGTTTTAGTTTTGCCAAGAGTTGCCAAAAGTTTCTCTAAGTTCTAGTCTGCTCCATACCTTAGAATGTGTGAGGTTGGAATCTCTTTCCAGGACTCGATATCTAACATCCTGCAAGGGGAGTCAGAAACACTGGAGCTGGATTCTCTGTGAGGAGGATGACAGCGTCTGGTCAGTGCATCAGGCAGGAACTCTATCTCCTTCCGAACTTGCCGTGGCGAACCGCAAGTAGGCAGTCGAACTGGACCGTACTGGAACCGTGGTTTGCCAGGGCAATTGCAAGTATATTTATACCTTGAAGGTGTTTAGGAATGCTTGTATTGATGTAAAAGTCGGGCATCGGAATGTCATGAATGAACCCCTAAGGAATAGATGTTCATGCATAATAAATGAGTTCTTGGAGAAATCAATATCCAAGCAAAGGGAAATTCCTAAAGGCTTAAGATTCTGGTTTTCCAAGAACTCGTTGTGATGTGGATTGACGGATGTAGGAGACCATGCCTGTATTTGGTTAGCATGGACCATGCCTAAATAAGGGCTGCATTTTCTATGCCTAAATAAGGGCAATATGAATTGTACCTATATAAGGGCATAAATCGGGAAACCTATATACGGAATCTACACACAACACCCACTCCAGTTTCGTATGAAAGACATTACTAAATCCCAAACATACTAACCATATCTAAAAGAGAGTATCGCATTATCAGCTAAAACATATCTAAAACATATGTCATAAAAATGCATTACAAAACCATTGCTATGCATAAGGTCCTGTACATATTAAAAGCAATATTTCATTCTAGGCATATGTGTGCATTGGAAATGCTAAAAAGAATGAACCAGAAATATATACACATGATGAAATGGCTCTTTAATACAGAAAAAAGGGCCGAAACCATTCCATATCAGGTTAACACAAATCAATTGTTGATGTGACAAGGTGGCATAATATCCCTGGAAGATTTTCAAAGAATTCTGTTCTCTATGAATAGTTCTACTATAAGCAGATTACTGTGCCAAAAAATGAAAAAGAAATACAAATTTGGAAAAAAAATTAATCATAGGAAAAAAGTTCCAAAGTTAGTCCCTTGTCTGAAAAAGAATGAAGGTCAAATTCAGAGTCTCATCGGAACACTTTGTGCCTGAATCAAAAGTCAGTGTGTGGACCTGGAGAAAACATGAATTCTTCTAATCTTGTAGACAAAAAGTTGTCTATCGTTGTAGGTGAAAGTTGGAATACCTCGTTTAGAAGATTAACTGCACATAGATGTGAACTATCGCCTTCAGCATTGGTGGCATCAGCAATGTTCGAATCGGATGTTACCTGCGTGCCTGATGTTTCTTTTTGTACCTCAGCAGTTGCAATTTCCGTCTGTGAGATCTCAATGAATGCTGTCTTCAGGATTGGTAGCCGCTGGGGACAACACAGAGCATGGCCCGTTACCGGGTCCAGCAGAGTATCGATATATCTGTAGGCATGACTGATGGAATTTTTAGACAAATGTCTAGCACGCATTCTTCACCGCAGAGCAGGCAGCGTAGAACTGGTAAGATGCAATCTTGCCAGATTGGTCTGAATGACAGAAACCATGTTGTGTTTAATTCTCGTAGACGAGGTAAACCCAAAATTTGGACAATGCGCTCACGACACTTCATCTCCAATAGAGCTCTCTCCATGGGGAATTGGGTGTCGCTGGTGATTTGGCTTGCCATATCGTAGCAATAGGAGCAAAAATAGGATCCCTGCAACGAGTGCTAAACAAGCGGCAGTTCGCCAAACACAGGGTGCACGAAGTTTGGAAATATGCCGAACACTGCTTGAAAAGGTGCTAACAGTCGCGCACATACATTCTTAAACACATGTATAATACCGCTTGTATCAGACATGTTTGAGATACGACCTAACATTTCTGAGAAATGTACAGGGCAGTTTGTATACAAAAGGGTATGTATCTCCGCAGAAGATCTTGCGACTTGGAGATCATAGGTTTCTCTGGCCGAGATAAGCGGCACTGTTTTCTGTAAAAGAATGGCTTTCATTCTGCTTAGAGTATCAATTTGTATAGAAGAGATGTTCAGTGAAGGCCATAAAGGTGACTCCCTGACTGTGTCTATTTGTGGAAACAAGACTTGCATACAGCAAGTGACCCTGGATGTAACCGTAACTAGATATGGAATACCGAGCAACATGCCACAGCAGCTGTGATCATTGAACATAATGTAACTCCCATTATAAAGTTGGCCAAAAATTGGATTAATCACTGCAGCCGGTGAACCTTGCAGGTGACAGGATAAGTTTGTAGTGGAACCATCACAGGCCCCGTGTAAGTTAATACCCTGACAAAGGAGAGAACCGCTTGGTGCGTGCTCACAGTTTTCACCGCTAAGAAACACTTCACGTGTCCCACTTCAACATCTATGTGTGTAAGGTAAATCCCAGGATGTTTTGATGTATCCTTTACCCAACCTTTCATATTTGCCTACTGGTATATGTTTTAGGCATGTATGAGCCATTCAGTAGCTGTTTTTTCTGCCACTGTGAATGGTAATTTTTCCAGTTTTTCAACGCTCAGCACAGTGTAGTCTGCTCCCCTTTGTGCCAGTCTGATCTGTTTAGAAGTGAGATTGAACTCTGAAAACAGTGAAGTAGTGTTGATTAAAGGCCAAGGCACATAGCCTGCACACAAGTTTTGTAGCGTCCAGCCCAATAGCATGATAGAACGTAGCTGAGACTGACCATGTTGCAACATGACCAAGTCTAGTTCCATGATGTCTATGACAGAACACACAATGCTGTCCAATGAATATATTCTGGACGACAAAGTCGTTAACCCATTGTCTACTACAGAGAGAGTTTTCTCTAAATTAATACGATCAATTTCTCGTATTCGATCTGCAGTCTCTGCTTGGGTAACCTTCCATGCTTCATTATAAGCAGCGTAGATACCGGCATATATGAAACGTTTTTGACGCTTTTTTTTTGTCCTAGCAAGAATTCCCTAAGGTCTGTACCTTCTTGATGTAAAGTTAAGTGTTGTTTTACATCCTTCAGCGTAGCTTTCTGTAGCCAATCTTGGCAAAGTTTCCCTACACTGTAGAAAGTTACTACCCCTGGATGCTGTCTTTGAACATAGCGTGGGTATGGCCTATTGATAGTGAAACCCTGTGTTTTGTTCAGGAATCGATCTCGACAGTTATTCGTGTCTGTGGGCCAGAACAACCATTTTTTCCATTCTGGATCTGATCTGTTGTGATGCAAAATATTATGTATGTCAACCTCCCCCGTGTAGTGCTATTACTTGCAGGTATTGGTATGGTCGGTGTGTTCATGTCTTTGATCTTGGCTAATCCAAGGCAAGACGTTTGTTGGACAGTGTCATTCAAAAACATAATTTGCTCAGGGATGATACAGGCTCTAAACAAAGCTTCTACCTCCTGCACTTGCCAATATTTTGTACCCCAGACAGATTTTGTCTCAATGTTGTCTTTCCAAAAGTCGAAACCCTGTGTAGACAGTTGGGCAATAAAGGCTGCAGAATAAATCTGTTTCGTATTGGTTAACATATTTTTCGTTCCTGTCTTGTTCACATTTTTAAAGTAAAACGTTTCTGGATTAGACAAATTGTAGCCTGAAAAATATGGAAATTTAATTGCAAACGTTTTCGAACTACCCTTTGGAGGTGCAGGACAATGTTCCCATTGGTTATACATAAATACATTTCTAGGTGTTGCAGATTTATGCAAGAAATGATTACCATAGTGGTTATAACAATACATTTGTTCACAGTCTGTTGAACCTTCTAAATATTCATGATTTGTGAATACTGTGGACATCTCTAGATCAGACATCATGTTATTAACAGTCTCGAAGTCCCAATCATCAGAAAAGGTACTAGAGGTAATAAAGTCACTTAACGAAATTGTAAATAAGTGTGGAATCTTCAACAGCTCTGACGGGCCAAAAATGTAATATTCAGTTTGGTCCCAAACTATACCATCATGTATCGGAACGGCTGTGATGTTCACTGCTAACAAGTCTCTTGCTTCACGATGGGATGATTTGTGTGGATGGAGAAGTAAGTTCACTCTTTTACTTGCTGTGTCCATTTGAATATATCTTCCACTTATCAGCATACCCAGAGTTATTGCCAGAGTTAACCATAGTAGAAAGAAGAATATTCCCAAAACAATCCATAGTTCAATCCATGGTGAAACCAGATAAGTGTTTTTCAGGAGATGAAAAAAGTCTGTTGCTTGTTCTATCAAAGTTCTTTGTGCTGGCGTCGTTTCAGGTTCGCTGGGATCCTCAGAAAACGTATCAAAGTTAATGAAATAGCCAGAGGCAGTTCTGTCAATGGTTTGAATTGCATCAGGATTCATTGAATTCGCTGGAACCATTGGATCACTTGTTACGTCATTGTAGACAGGTGTATCAGGATGAACTGTTAATTGGTTTTCAAGAGGGACGAGTTCTATAGCTTTGTTGCTTAGTCCTTCATTTCTCACTGCAGAATTTTCAAAGGTGATGAGTCTTTCAGTTTGAACCTCTTGGATTGTAGCTAGAGGAGTGCGTCGGCTACATTGGCGGAGTCCACTTGGCCTACTGCTTAGTATCGGCCACATAGTGTGGTTTGATCAGGTCAATGGACACAAATCTTTTCTCCTTTTTACCAGCAAGGGGCGGCAAAAGTACTGTTCTTGATCTGTGAATTGCTAGGACAGGTACTGGTTGTTTGTAAGAAGGCCCAAATTCCTTCTTGTCCGCGATCTTTTCTCTGACTAGATCTCCATGCTTTGGGATCCAGACAGGCCTTGCTGGGATGGCCGGTTTTTCCCCAGTGATGGTTGGCTTCAGGAGCACGTTGCTTTGTTTTGTTCTCAGTTCATTTAAGTCCTGTAAAACATCCAAACGATCTTTGATATCAAACTTTTTATTTTCCATCACTGGGCCTTTCATATCAAGGTCCGGAATCAACATTCTAGTTCCAAATTGGACTTCATATGGAGTGACACCCCCTAGAGAACTTCTTGGCAAGTTGTTAAGTGTGCGCTGGACCCCATAAAGATGTTTGACACACCCATCACCCGAACCTAATACACTAGCTGTTATAGACTGCTTTATGTCCCGGTTTTTTCTTTCCACAACAGAATTTCCCTCAGGATGGAATGGAGAAGAATACCGCAATGCTACATCCAAACTGGTCATGGCTTCTTTGTAAGCTCGAGAGCTAAACGCAGGAACCTGGTCAGAATTTAGTGTGCCAATTGCGTATGTGCCAATAAAGACTCGATTTTTTTTTATAACAGTGCTGAGGCCACATCCATAGGAACCTAGACTTAGTGTTTCTTGGATTGAATTCATCCATGAGGACGCATGTATAGCGTTAGTCTGATGCTATCTAACAATGGTGTTTGAACTGGGCTGGCTACATTATAGTCAGGTGTCTGGTGACGTTCTGTACTGCGATCTCCATTGCATGCTATACAGTTATTAATGAAGATGTGAATGAGAGTATTCATCCCTGGCCACCAGTACATCTCTTTTAACTCTAAAATTGTCTTTGAGATCCCCTGATGTATCAGACCCTCTCCCAGATGCACTTTGTAAATCAAAGCTGCTCTACATTCCCTGTTTGGAATTACTCCATCCCCCAATTCCAGGGATTCGAGCAAACGGAACGCCATTCGCATCAATTATATATGAGTATTTGAGTGCAAGTTTTTTAGGTGAGGCCGCACTGCGGCCTTTGCTTGATGCATTGACAGCCAGCATTATTTTGCTGTCTATTTTCGTTTTTGAACGAGTGATTGCAGCTACGGAAGCCGTTTGCACAGCCACTTTCGCGGCTTCATCAGCCAATTAATTCCCTTCATCGTGAATGCCATCATGTTGGTGACTCAGCGTGTGTATCACGTGAGTGTTCTGTAGTCCGTTTCGCAACTGAACTACTTGTCCCCAAAGCAATTTGTGCTTGATTGTGCCACCTTTTGCATCTTTGAAACCATTTTGAATCCAATTCTGTAAATATTCATTATAGGATTGAACACAGTAAAAGGAATCGCCCTCTATCAGTGTGGGGAATTCGCGATCTGTATTTTCAAGTGCCATCTTAAATGCTAGTAGTTCAGCTCGCTGAGCTGTACAATCTCCTAGAGATTGGGTTTTTGTGACCACTGGTCTGAATTTGCCATCTCGCATGTGACCTTTAACGATAGCACACGCTGCACTGTAAGCTTGTTTACTCCCCGTAGCGGGCTGTGCAGATCCGTCAGTATAAATTATAAATTCGTACTGGTCAAGAGGGCGACTTTCAGTAGGTAGAGGACATTTGTGTTCATATTGCAGGAATGCTTGTGTTTTTAAATATGGATCAAAAACGTATTCAACATCAGTTACAGCAAGAGAATTAACCCATTGTATCCATCTTGGAAGTACAGCTTTTGCATTTGGAATGCTAGCCTTTGTAACTGCCTCTAGGGCTGGTACACGAGTCACAACCATAATGCGTTTCCCCTGTGCTAGGGCTCCTTCTTTTGCTACAGCGGTTTGAACTGCTGCCAGAGTTCTTTCTGTAGAAGTGAATTTCATTTCTGCTTGTGTATACAAGTGGGATTTGTATGCAATTGGTACTTTTTCACCTTCGTTAAAAGTTAAGTAGGTGAATCCGCATTGACCCGGAATTATTCGGATCACTAAGTTGCGTACGTTTACGCGTGTCTGCAAGTATTTAATTGCTAACATGTCTGTTTGGAGTGAACGCACAATTTCTGTGTGTTTTTGTGTCCAATGTGTGATTTTAAAATCAGGTTTGATTAATTCGTAGAGAGATTTAACCCTCGCTGCGTAGTTTAGAATGTATGTTCTTCCAAAATTCAGGAAACCTAGATTCGACTAAGTTTTTCAGCGTTTTTGGAGGTTGGAGCAGCGCACACTTTTCTAAAAAGTTGGCTGTCAGGCTTTTGCCTTCACTTGAAAGTTCATATCCTAGGAAAAGGATGTTGAGATGGGCAATTCTGGACTTTTTAAAGTTGAATTTGTAACCCTCAGAGGCAAAGCCCAATATAATGGTGTTCACCCTGTTCAAGTGTCTGTCTAGATCATCGTCTGTCAGATATATATCATCAACATATGACAATGCCTCGTCATCATAAATTTGTAGTAACTCTGTTACTCTTGCTGAGAATAACCGCAGGCTGTTTTTGCACCCCTGTGGGAGTCAACAAAATTGACGCTGGGTCCCCAATATTGAGAAAGCGGTCAAATATCTACTTTCAGATGCAATATTTTGACAAAAGAAACCATTTGAAATGTCTAATGTGGTTTTGTATTTTTTACGCACAATGTTATTCATTAATGCTGTACTGTGTGCATTTTGCACTGCAAATGTTTTACAACAAGAGTTTAGGTGTCTGTAATCTGAAACTAGACAATATGTATTGCCTGGTTTGGAAACAGGAAACAAAGGATTGTTCATTGATGAGGTGCATGTTTCAATCACCCCTTGGTATTCAAGTTGATCGAAGATCTCCCTGACTTGTTTTTTAGCTTCCTGCTTAACCGGGTAAGTGACTTTGTGCAGTTGGTTTATTTTTTAACTGGATTTTGTGGTGAGGTGAGTCCTCATCCCATCCTCCATGATTCTTATATAATGGTCTGGCCTGGGCCACTGCCCATTTCCTGGCATAAGTATGTTTTAAATGTACTGGAACATGGTTAGAGAAGGCTGGCATAATGATGTCTTTGCCATGTGGGAACTCCCTGACAAATTCTGGTGGCCAGTCTTGTTCTGCTAGAAGTATATCATAACCCTTTGAAAGTCGCTCCCAAAAGAGTGCTTTCACTTTTCTTGGTATGTCTCCCTCCATCCGAAGTGTTATTTCATATAACCTATGCGGAGAACTAACCCTGGTATCTGCAGTTTCAACTTGAATGTCCTTATTCAAGTCCACTGTCTACAGAAGCCCCCTTCAGGTTCTGGCGAGCTACTGTATCTTCTGCGCTGTCCAACATTGCCTGAGCCCATTCCCCGTTCTTGAATTGTGTTCTCAGAAACCTCGGCATGTCTGATCTTCAGACCTGCTACTTTCTTTTTGGAGAATTGAGGTTTTGGTTTGTTTTTCTGAATGTGTTGAGCGTCTTTGGACGCGTTCTTCTTTGTTCTCTGATCGTACTCTTCTTTCGGATGTCTGTGATGATATCTGAAAGGTACAAGAGGAACATGTATCAGTATCTTGATACCTGTCAGGTTTTCTCAAATTATCCCTATTTCTGAGGTTTTACCTCCTTTCAGAGGGCTCCTTTTGAGGAGACCTACCTCGGGATTGAAAATCTTTTTCTTTTGAATGTTGTTTGTTATTTTCCCACTTCTTTTTAGAAGAGGTAGGATTGTGTTTAGTAAAGGCCTTTTCAGGACCTTCAGACAGTTGTGGTTTAACTGGTTTCCCTCCCAAACTGTCTCGGCCTAATTCTTCATAGGAATTTTCAATTATTCTGGCTAGTTCTTGTGGTTGTTCTGTTACATCAAATTCCCTTAATTTTTGGCGGATTGCCACTGACTGCTTCTCCTTTAATATTAGATCACATTATTGTTGAGACCTGGTCGAAATTTTTCAGTAACGTCATACCTAAATTTAGAGCAGGCTCTGCCCTGTATTCGTTTTGAATTTGCTTCAGGACATCAGGTATTACCGCCATAGATGGAACACCATGTGTTTTTGTGTAGATTGCAGCAAAGACTGTGCCCCAAGTGGTACAGTCTTCCAGATGTGATTTGATCCCCATTGATAAACAGATTTTTAGAATGCTGTGTTTCTCATAAGGGCTAGTATTAGGAAATACTGCTTCGATTTGAGTAATGTTTTGAGCTATCCAGAATGGAATTTGTTCATGTTTTGTAGGCATTTTACCCATGACTGCGTGTAAAGTCTGTGGAGTGATTTTTAGTGCATTCCCCTGGTGAGAGGCTTGTCTTGGAATTGCTATTGTTGGTTGGACTGTGAAAGTCCTCATGACATATTGAACCAATTGTCTATAAATTGTGATCAACTCTTTGAGTGGAGCAAGTAATTCTACATCTGTCATTTCTTCAATGTAAGGATGAGGTGTGTAGCCGGCTAAAATCGGCCATGTTGCTCCTGGTCTACCTAGTGGACCGAGCCTGGTAATGTGATTGTAATATTTTAGGGCGCCTTTAAACCAGAGATCATACTCCTGGTATGTGAGTGGAATTTCAATATCCTCAAAAGGAATATATTCCTCAGGTGGTTCATCTTCTTTGTAGAAGTGAAACATTTTAGTTACTGGATTTGATTCTGGGAATACTATCCATGAATAGAATACATCTGTCTGATGAGATACATGTGCCTCTATCACAAAAACTGCCCTACCACCTCTTGGTGTTAGGCCATGTTTTTTAAGTTTTAGAGTAATGGCTCTCCTTAAATTTGGAGCGATGATTTTAGCATTTTCTTCGGTCGGGTACAGCTCCACCAGTATCGGTGTTTGTGCCGTTTTCGGTCATTGTTTAATGAAAGTTTCAGAGCAAGTTTCAAGGGAACAAAGATAAGTTGCACAATATTTTGGAACACTGTATCCTCCAACGTAGAACAAACCAAACAGCTAATACATAGGATTTTTGTCTTACTCAGCTACTATGAGTAGGGGTCTCTGAGAAAAGCACGACTGAGTTACTTTAGTATCTAGCGTTAAATTAGTGCCTTACCAAACCTTTGGGCACCATGTAGTGTAGTTCCTATATCCCTGATAGGCTCTGCGCATTGGAATAATATACAGTATAATGTTGACATAGGACTGAGGTCAGTATGTCACTATCGAGTATATAAAACGTAATTACTTGCACAGAGATAGAGAGACGGGTGTTTCAATAAAGAGGGGTTTATTGAACAGTCTTATTTCTCATGCAAGAGATATGAACTGCTACAATCGTGAGACAGGAGGCGAAGTACAATACGTACAGGGTTAGCAGTAGGATAAAACAATACTGCAATAGCATGGTTTGTAGCTGTGACATATATTCATAAAATACATACATAAATAACACAGGCTAAAATGTGAATACTCATCTGAGGCTTCTAAATAGTTCTACCCCAGTGTACCTAACCTAAGCATAGTACGAGGTAAGAAGTGGGTGCTGTTTTCTAAATTATAGCTAGCTATAGTTTTAGTTTTGCCAAGAGTTGCCAAAAGTTTCTCTAAGTTCTAGTCTGATCCATACCTTAGAATGTGTGAGGTTGGAATCTCTTTCCGGGACTCGATATCTAACACCCCACAAGGGGAGTCAGAAACACTGGAGCTGGATTCTCTGCGAGGAGGATGACAGCATCTAGTCAGTGCATCAGGCGGGAACTCGATCTCCTTCCGAACTTGCCGTGGCGAACTACAAGTAGGCATTTGAACTGGACCGTACCGGAACTGTGGTTTGCCAGGGCAAATGCAGGTATATTTATACCTTGAAGATGTTTTGGAATGCCTGTATTGACGTAAAAGTCGGGCATCGGAACGTCATGAATGTACCCCTAAGGAATAGATGTTCATGCATATTAAATGAGTTCATGGAGAAATCAATATCCAAGCAAGGGAAATTCCTAAAGGCTCAGGAGTCTGGTTTTCCAAGAACTCATTGTGACGTGGATTGAGGGATGTAGGAGATCATGCCTGTATTTGGTTGGCATGGACAATGCCTAAATAAGGGCTGTATTTTCTATGCCTAAATACCGCCGGAGCCTCTGAGGAAGGAGTCATGAGACTTTGAAACGCGTCAGGCATTGACGGCGGGACAGCTGTTAAAAAGGGATCTGTTTTGCTGGTGGTATCCATCCCTAATAAAGGCCTTCGGCTTAGCACTGCTGTTTGAGTGCTTCTTACCTGGTCGGGCACCCTTGAAGCATGAATATTTTGCGACAGTCCAGTCGCCGAGAGTGCACCACCCCGCGATCCTGGGGGCCACGGGGGCCGGTATTTACCGGTCTTCATGTGTGGAGCAACAGTGCAGGATTGAGGACATGCTCGCAAACAGCGGCCCATTGAGGGCTAGAAATTTGCAACTGTGAATCGCGCTCCATCTGTGGCAATGAACTGTTCTGACACTACAACTCCCATAATCCTGTGCACAGTCTCATCTGAGCAGCCCATGTGGGGTGGGCAATTATGGATATTTATGGAGGAGGTGTGACCAGAACGCGCTTACTTTACCGCCGGAGCCTCTGAGGAAGGAGTCATGAGACTTTGAAACGCGTCAGGCATTGACGGCGGGACAGCTGTTAAAAAGGGATCTGTTTTGCTGGTGGTATCCATACCTAATAAAGGTCTTCGGCTTAGCACTGCTGTTTGAGTGCTTCTTACCTGGTCGGGCACCCTTGAAGCATGAATATATATATATGACTTGGTCAGTGGCATCACTCATGACATCACTGACGACATCATCCTTGTGATAGAGTGGCAGTCGCGCGAGTTATAGTTATCTGAACTAACTATAACGGGGGAATTTCATTGGTTTTTTACGAGTGAAATGTCCAGCTAACTATAACATGTGTGAAACCTATGGTTTTTTAAGTGAATTTGCAAGGTTTTTTAAATGCTAATTCCTAACTATAACGTGTGTGAAGCCTATGGTTTTTTCAGTGAATTTGCACGGTTTTTTAAATGCTAAGTTATGTATGTATTATTATATTTTTTATATATTTATTTTACAATAAACTACGTATTAAAAAGTTTATTTATTTGTTTATTAGGCTTGTTCACGGTGCGCGCACCGTGCACGCACCGTGCGCGCACCCCGCGATTTTTTGAAAAAAATTAAAATGTTTTTTCCAGCCTTCGGGGTCCTTCAGGGACCCCCTGACAAAGGCTAGGGGGTCAGGAACTCTCTACCCTGCCCCCTTTTCATGTTCGCCACCTTCCTTTTTCACTCTCGCACTCAAAACAAACAAAATGGCGATGACACTTCCTGATTTCGACCGATTCGAACGTTGGCTGACATTTAACCACCAATCAGAATTACGCTCGCGCACGTTAGAGTGCGCGCACGGTGCACGGCTATAGATATTTATGTGCTTTTAACTCAATTTTCTCAGGAACTACTGAACAGACTGACTCCATATATGCAAAAGGCACTTCCCTGACCTGAGGACTACCTCTTTGCCAAATTTCAAGTAATTCTGTTCAGCCGTTCGGGCTGTACCTTCGACTAAAGGTCCTATGGGAAAATGCATGGGGAAAACGCGTTTTGGGACCCCTTTTTTCTCGGGTCCCGCTTAACGAATCCCCCCAAGACTTTCAGTGTAGGAGCTGAGAGGAGCGCCCCATTAGTTTTGAAAATTTCGCGAATATAAGACAACCGGTGCCAAAGTTATTCAAAATAGAATTTTCAGATTTGCAGACTTTGCAACTGGGGAACCAGGTTGGAGTTTCTGCTTCAGCTCGACATTCTGTGATTCTGGTCAAATCACTTAATCGCCCCATGTCTACAACCAAAATTAATTTGTTCTTGTGTGATGTAACAAATGCTCATGTAAAGCACTCCAATACCTGACAAGTCTGCACTATATAAAACTGCAAAAACACAAAAAATAAAAAGTGTTTTGCACTCTTCTGTCATTGGGCTACATGTGGGCTACATCTGGGTGATATTTGTGCTACATTTGGGCTCTTTTGTCTCTGGTGGCCATCTTGGGAGATTTATTTGTTATGAAGTTTCCTAATTTCCTCATTTACTGCAGTCTCCTCAGTAGGAAATTCTTTCAGTTTTTTACTTTGGTTCCATCAAGAAGGCTCACCAGGGAAGTCTGCTGCTGGTATTCAAAGTGCATGTTTCAGTCTGCATGTCAGAATTTTTTTATGAAATAGAAGAGGATTTTAGAAGTCAAAATGTGCCCTAACTTTTCTTTCTGCAGCACTAATCATAATTTCTATGGTAACATGAACCCCCTCATTTTGTTCCTATGCAAATTAAATGTTTTAAGTGTTACCACTTTATTCCAATAAGATGGCTTCAGGTGTGCCATACTTTTATCATAAGTAGGACTGTTAGCGCTCTAGTTGTTGTTTAGAACACTCTGGGAAGCTGCAGTAGAACACAAAGGAATCAACTGACAGTCTCTGCTCTTGTTGGGTGGACATGCTTTACTGAGAATCTCAGACTTCATTCTTACATGACTGAGAAAGATAATGTGAATTTACAGAAAATATGCTCGCAGTTTATCTTATAAATCACCTTCCAAACCTCTGTGGGAAAAGCATGAGAAAAAATTGTTCTCTCAAACATGATTCATAATATCCCAGCAGAAGGCTTTTTCACATGGTAAAATCACCTTAGAACACACCAGAATTCCAAAAATGAGTATGGTACCATCAACAAATGATTTACAATGTAACTAAAGTCTTAAAACCTTCTGTTAACTGCAATGCTTTTTAATGAGGTGCTATCATGTATATTGGTCCTAAGATGGCTGCCAACTCTTCTTGGATGAAGTGCTGACAGCCAATCAGATCTCATGATGAGATGTGTGGTTAGGCTCTGCCCAGATTTATATGTGATTTTACTTTTGATTTTCTCAGGAACTACTGAACGGATTTACACCATTTAACGAAAAGGCACGACTCTGAATCAAGGGCTACCTTTTTGCCAAATTTGCCAAATCCGTTCAGCAGTTCGGACTGTAGCTGCGACTAAAGGTTCCTATGGAAAATGGCATAGGGAAAATACGTTTTGGGACCCCGCTTGACGAATCACCGCAAGACTTTCAGGATAGGAGCGGACCGGAGCTGGCCAAAAGTTTTCAAAATTTCACGAAGATTCGTCAACCGGCACCAAAGTTATTGGGAATAGAATGTTGCGGACTTCCTATGGAAAATAGGTCCTAATTATAACTACTTACTGGTGACCGCCAGTAGGTAATATATATATATATATATATATCAACAAACGACCACCTTTCTGCAAAGAAGTCCAAGGACACAGCGGGAATTCTTTGGAAGCATTTTATTCACTCGTTTTCAGCAGAGCAGAATGCATTTTGGCATTTCCGCCTTTTTCAGATGCCGCTGATAACTCGTTGTCACCTGCACCCTCCTTTGAATATCCTGTGGCGCTTCCATTGGTAGGAGATTAGCTGACCCTGCTGCCATCTGGGGAATGAAGCCAAATGCACAACTACAATTCCCAACATGCACTGTTCAGGTAAGTACTGCAGCCGGATCTGATGTTGCCACCAATAGCGCTGAAAATTGCCTCGTATATATATACTTTTGGTGTCTCTGGAATTATTATTTAAAATCACAACATATGGGGCCTCATGTAGGTAGCCAAATACCGGTCGGTAACGGCCGATTTTCGGTAATTATACCGTTACCGACCGGTATTTTGGCTATTGGTATGTAGGGGGTCAATTTCTGGAATCGGAATTTACCGATTCAGTAAAACTACCGAATCGGTAAAATTACCGAATCGGTAACGTTACCGATGTGGTAATTTTACCGATTCGGTAATTTTACCGAATCGGTAAATTCCGATTCCAGAAATGATATGTAGGGGGAGTGTGTGGGTGTGTTTAGGAGTCGGTATTTACCACCAACTTATAGTTGGTGGTAAATAATTAATGTATGTGTGTATGCATTTTGAAGCGCGTAGCAGTGTGCAATGTGGCATACATACATGCCCTTAGGGCATGTATGTGTGCCACATGTGCACACATGGCCGAATCAGGGGTGCAACAGGGTGTCAATGTGACACCCTGCCACCCTTGCATGTTCTCCAACATTACCGAATCGGTATTTACCGATTCGGTAATGAGGCATACCTTCCCCTCAATGGGAAGGTATGCCTCATTACCGAATCGGTAACTACCGATTCGGTAATTACCGAATTGTAACGAATCGGTAAAAAATACCGACTCATTACCTACATACGAGTTACCACTTCTAAAATACCGATTCGGTAACGTTCGGTATTTTAGAAGTGGTAACTGGTATGCTACCTACATGAGGCCCATGGTGAAGTTGGATTTTAAATTGTAATTCTGAAATTGCACTTTTAGAAAGTTGGCATTTTCCTACCTGTGACATTTGGTCTCCACTGCCTGTCTATGAGTGCATGCCTGAGCTGGGTGACAGATGGGCTTTGTATATTCCCTTTAGACAGCCACCCACAAATGGAGTTTAGGTGTAGCTTGATGGGCCATCCACATCTTGATGGGCCATCCTGGGCATGATGGGAGGATGGATCTGGACCCAGCCTCACACTCACACCTAAATATAATGTGTCCTGTCCCTACACAAAGGGCTGTATACCCCTCTTGTTGTGAGTCTGGAGCCTCGTCAGGAAGGTCAAGGGTCTGTGCAATTCAAAGGCCTCTCTTTGTGGTCTCACACACTTCAAAGGCACAACTGGGTTTAAGTACTGGATCTCAGACACCACCACTTCAGTACACTTCTGGACCTGTGGATACACTGCCAGTAAGACAGATTGCCATGCTGCTGAAAGGACTACCACTCTGCTGGACTGCTAGTCTGATGGACACCTGCTCTGCTGACCTGCTGCCTGATGCGCCTTTCCCTGGGTGAGAAGGACTGAACCCAGAGTGTGACTCCAAGGGCTTGTTTGCTTGCCTCCTGTTCTGAAGTCTTAGGGACATCAAAGACTTCCAACCACCCTGCTACAGCACCTGGACTCTGTTATCTGTGAGTCCTGTCCGACCATGTGGTGCCAATCCAGTCCTGGGCCCTTGGAAGTGAGTATAAAGTGCTGCTCTGGCAGATATCCTTGCATTATTGCTGTTGCGCTGCTCTGAACTGTAACATCTCCATCAACACAAACGCATTGCCTTAGCTGTGAGGATCAAGTGCATTTTATCATCATCTGTGCAGTGTAATGCCTCCATCTATGATGCATCTCTTATTTTGTGCAGCTTGGAGCCGATACATCGGCTGTATCCTGTGGCTCATCGATGATGCATCACCTCCGCTGCACCACGTCTTTGATGACGACGCATCACCCGTGCCACGCATCACGTCCTCAATGTTGATATAAACAAGGTACTTTGCAGTGGGCCAAGACTGGCCCCTGCATTTGATCCATGCTCCATCATGGTCAGCCTGAACATTTGGATTTGACTCAATCTAGCATTATCAGATAGACTCGGTTGACTCTTTATGCTTTTAAATACTACATTTCAGTTTATTCTTTCAAAATTCATAACTCTGGTTCTACTAATTGGATCTTTGTCTTTTTGGTCTTGTTGTGTTCATTGAATTAAGTTCTATTTCTCTAACCAGGTGTGGTATCTTTTAGTGTGGTGGTTTAACTGTTTTACAATTTGAAGTGTTGCACAAATACTTTACACATTGCCTCTTATGTTAAGCCTGACTGCTCTGTGCCAAGCTACCAGAGGGTGAGCATAGGTTATATTATGGTGTGTATCTGACATTCCCTGAGTAAGATTGTGGTTCCTGCTTGGACAGGATGTATATCTCTGCCAACCAGAAACCCAATTTCTAACAGCACTTATTTTCCCATCCACAGAAATATTAGGACTGTAATTCTGGGGCCTGAAAATAATGGGGTTTTAAGAGACCATTGGTAATGAGGGCAAAAGTGACAGACCAAATACATGGTACAATAGTTTTTCATATCCCTTGATTCTTTCAAATAGATTAATTTGGATCTATGAGTTAGAAAACATATCTGTCCACTTGCATAAGAACTTGTCAATATTACATATAAAGCCAGGGAAAACATGGCAGCCGGAAGCTAACGGTTGCAGTCGAAGCTCCTCTGGCATGCGACTACAGACCTCTCCCGGGAGCCCTTCTGCGGACTCCATGAAACGTTCTTAGCAGATTTCCGCTCACCCCCCACTCCTCCCCCCCCGTTTTATCTCTGTTTTGGAATTCTGATCCCTTTCCTTTTTACCGTGTGTTTTTTTTTTCTCCTTGATGGTGCCCGACCCCCAGGACGGAGCGACGGCTGCGCAGGAGCCGGCTCTGTTGCGGATTGTTGGCACAGCGAGAGAGTGGAGGCGGTGGTGCATTCCCTGCCTGCAGGTCCGGGTCTACGTGGGCAGAGTCAGCACCTGTGATTATGTTTCTCTAAACAACGGGGACCGTAGTCGGGTAAATGTGGTAGGACGCCCGAGATAGGTAGGATGTTCTACTCTTCTCCCCCTGGAATGCGCCCTTGTGATGTGTCAAGGTAAGAAATTTGCTCCGCATTTCCCTGAAGACCCAGCGATCTCTCCGCCATTATCGACAGCGTCCAGTGAGGTATCCTGTGAGCAGGGGGGTCTAGTTGGGTCCGCGCAGCAGGTAGGACCTCTGTACTGTATGGAGAGTGGTGATGTCTTGTTCCCTAGTAGTGGCAATATAAATGTAAACGTTTGTAGATATACTTTGCGCACCAGAGCTATTAGGCTCGACTTGGGCACGGACTCGACATGTGTTTTACCTCCGACTGTAGGCACTGATTTAACTTGTGTTTTACCCCCGACCGTGGCGGCAAGGGCTACTGCCAGGACTGGTGCCAGGCAGGGCAAGGGAAAAGCTACCACCACCGAGAGTGCCCCCCCAGTAAGCAGAAAAGAGAGAGGAAAGGTGAAGAAAGTACTTACCTCCAAAGTTAAAATCACACCCTCCCTCAAGACGTATTATAAGGTACTATCTACTCCCGCAATTAGGGGGTCCAATAAAGGAAACTTGGCCGCTAACAGTATGCAGTCTCCTGTTCCATCTAAATTATAGAATAAAAATGCAGGAATGGTGGCTGAAAGAACTGATACAACCGATATAACTATAACCGCAAAAACAACGGAAGTTTCAGCTGAGCAGCGTTCGGTTATCCATTCATCGGTTGGAACTTCGAACAGATTTGCGATCTTAGAGGTCCAAGAGGTCCAAGAGGATGAGTTGGGTGTATCCTCTACCCCCGAGAGGGTAGATGTAACATCTTTTACACCCGTAACACCCCCTGAGGCAGTCCCTACTGGTCTCAGGATTGGGTCATTATCAGAAATCTTACTGGCCCTAAAAGAGGACATAGGGAAAAGATTTTCCGTTTCTGAATACAATCAAGCTGCAATTCAAGCCTCCTGTGAGGTACTAGCCCAGAAGCTAGAAGAAGTTTCCCAGAGAACAGATGTTCTCGAATATGAAATACCTAAAATTAAGGAATTACTACATTCATCCTCAATCGAATTGGATAAATTAGCCCTTCAAAATAGAGATCTGAAAGATGATGTAGAGCGTCTTGAAAAAAACGCAAGATAAAATAACCTGCGACTGCTAAATATCCCTCAAGATGTGGAAGGAACTGATATTAAAAGCTTTGTGATATCGCTTTTAAATGGCACTATAATTAAAGACTCTCCAGAGTTAAATCTGGATCATGATATCCAATGGGTCCATCGGGATCTGTTTAGGAGGAATACTGCAAAACAGAAACCAAGGAAAATCCAAGTAAACTTTCTTACGTATACCATAAAAGAAAAGATGCTATCCTTGGCTCTGAAAGAAGGTGTGATGAAAAGCAATTCCCCCATCAACCCCTTCACTTTCACCATCAGATCGGATATCTTCCACATCACAGCAACAAAACAATGGGAGCTAGGTAAAAGAATGGCAGTCTTAATCTCATTGGGGGCTAAGGCACAACTGAGATTTCCGGCATCTCTCCGTATCATGTGGAACAACCACATGTATAATGTACGCCAAATCGAGGAGGTAGATGCCCTTATTGCTTAAATAAAAAACGGGGGCGGGGAGTAGGCATGGGGGGATGATTAAAAGTTAAGATGGGTACCCCGGGAGGGGTCTGGCCGAATATACAAAATAAAATTATTCTAATTGTCACGTCCAGGGGACCGTGACCATAAGGGCCCATGCCCAGAGTAGATGGGGTTCCCCAGGAGGGTGTGGGGGTTGTGGGGTCACTAGGAGAGGGTGGAGAGGGTTGGGGGAGCAAGGGTGGGGTTGCAGTGGGAGAAAAACAAAAACATATCCTCAATCATATTATTAATATTAACTCACAATTAAAATGTCTGTGTAAGGCTCTGACATCAGGTGGACGCAGTAACCCTAATGAGTAGCGAATTAAAATTTGTCTCGTGGAATGTCAATGGATTGAGATATCCACGTAGACAAAGATTGATCATGAAATGTATTGAACAATCATCTGCTCAGGTTTGTCTTTTACAAGAAACCCATCTAAGCCACTTAGAAAGCCGAGCCATTTTCGCTAAATATCATTGGGTAGAATATTTTTGCTCCTCCGAGCAGGCAGCGCATAACAAAGGGGTGGCTATTTTAATTAAATCAGGAGCTAGAGGTAACATCAAATCAACATCAACAGACCAGAGAGGGAGATGGATCATCGCACAGTTAGAGATCAGAGGGATCGAGCTAACTGTAGTTACATTCTATGGCCCCAATACTGATGACCCGACACATATTTGAAAGATTCAGTCTGAATTGATGGAAGCCACGTTCCCTATAATAATTGGTGGTGATTTCAATGTCCTTTTCGATCCTTTACGGGATAGATCAAACCAGAGCCACTATGTCGGAGCCCCTCGTATTCGTCGTGCAACGACTAATATGATCCATGACTTGGGGCTCGCCGATGTGTGGAGGGCTAAGATGGGAGATAAATCAGGTTTTACCTTTTTCAGCAAAAAGCATGGTCATTCATCTAGAATTGACTATGTCTTGGCTCACAGGTTGAGTTCAGAAAATCTACCTGATATCTTTATTTTACCTAGGATCTTATCAGATCACGCCCCTATCTCTTTTACCCATCTTGGGAAGAGTTATAGCCTTAGGCCTAGATGGACACTGAAATGGCTATGTTGTCTAATGAGGAAATAGTCAGGGCAATAAAAGCTTCTACCCTGGATTATCTTTCTATTAATATAGGATCAACATCTTTAGACTATGTTTGGGATGCTTTTAAAGCCCATATGCGAGGCCAGTTACATAGTCTGATCTGTTCTAAGAACAGGGAGGAAGCCCAAGAACTCCATGTCTTGGAAGGAGAAATTGCCAAGTTAGAAGATGAAAGGACAAGATACTCTCAGGAGCACCCAGAAAGACTGCCACAAGTTCTCAGTGACTTGGATCGTCTCCGTCAGGAATATGGGGGCAAACTAGATCATAAGGTGGAGGCCCAGTGGCCATCTCACAATATGAAAAATTTTGAATATGGTGAAAAGGTGGGTGCCCTCCTAGCCTGGAAGGCAAGATCGGACCAAGTCAAAAATAATATTAATGAATTAATAACAGATGAGAGTGGGGCTACTTCTTGCAAATTGGAGGATATGCAAACTTGCCTCCTCTCCTTGTTTTCAAAGCTGTATAGAGAGGAGATTTCACCTAGCTCACAAAATACCCAAAAATGGTAAAGATCTACCTGAATTAACGGAGGGCAGCCGGGATTGTGTTGATGCTCCTATAACAGAGAGCGAGATAAGAATGCATATAAATGAGATTAAGAAGAATAAAGCTGCGGGAACTGATGCGCTTCATGGTGAGGTTTATAAACTCCTCCAGGACGAGCTTGTCCCAAGAATATGTGAATTATTTAACTACATCTACAGTCTGGAAGGCAAAGTTCCCAAGTCATGGAAGGAGGCTACAATTGTACTTATTTTGAAGCCAGGGAAAGATCCACTCAAAGCAAATTCATATAGACCAATCTCCCGGCTGAATGCTGACTATAAGATCTTCATGAGTATTTTGGCAGGGAGATTGGTCAAGTTGGTACCGCAGTTGATCAATTTGGATCAAAAGGTCTTCATCCCAGGGAGGTATATTCAGGAGCAGACACTCCAATCGATTGGCACTATTGACCTGGCTGTGGCTCGGTCGAGACCCTTGGCTGTAGCAGCTTTTGATGCAGCCTAGGCATTCGACAGAGTCTACCTGGTTTTCCTCTGGGAAGTACTGAGGATAATGGGCTTCTGACCTCTTTTTATTCAGACCCTGACCAGTTGTTACCAGGGAGCCTCTGCAGTAATTCTGTTAAACGGAATGTTAACGGCAAGCTTTGGCATATTTAGGGGAACAAGGCAGGGTTGTTCCATCTCGCCCTTGCTGTTCGATCTGTATATAGAGTCCCTTGCCCAAGCAATAAGACTGGATGAACTAACTACTCCTTTTAGTTACCACCAATATAGCAGTAAATTAGCTTTATATGCAGACAATCTGCTATTATATACTAACAATCCGATGGAGGTAATACTAAGGGCAGAAGCCCCTTTAGAAGAATTTGGTTCATATTCTGGATACCGAGCTAGCTCCTCCAAAACAGAGGTAATGTGCTGAAACATCAACAATTGGGAAGGCAGGTTGAGCAAACAATTTAGTTATCTGTGAATCAGCATAGTTATCCATTTAGACAATATACCTCTGATTAATCTTAAAAAGGTGGCTAAAGAGGTAGACCACCTCTTTACAAGATGGAAAAATCTTCCCCTGACTATCTATGGTTAGGTTAATCTAGTTAAGATGGTCATTTTACCAAAGTTAATGTATCTTTTTAGCACCAACCCCCTAGATTTTCCTAGTAAGGAGATCAGTAAAATTCAAAGTAAAATAGGTAGTTTTATTTGGTCCAATAAGAGTGCAAGACTCTTGTGGAAGAAGCTGAGACGTAAGCTGTTGAAAGGGGGTCTCGCTCTTCTGGACATAGCTTGGTACTCTTTAGCTTTTCAATTTAAAAACATACGGATGCTCTTGATCATAACAGAGGAAACTAATTGGGGAAAGATATTGAGAGAAATGGCCATAGTTGAGGGTGAGGGTGATGGTTTTCAATACAAATTCGGGGCACCAAGGTTTTTTTTAAAAGTTCGCCTGAAAGTTTAAAGAGCAGCCCTTAATGTGTGGTACAGGGTTAGACGTAGATGGGGAATTGGATACTATTCAGAATTTGCCCCTATCTGGGACTCCCCTGGTATGCCAGCCTGCCTAGGCGATAGTCTTGCGCTGCCAATTAAAAGGGCCGGTATCCTGATTTGGTCAGACCTTGTATCCCTTGATGGAGTCCTTCCGTGGGAGTTATTAAGATTCAAAATAGGAAGCTCCTTTTCTAAATTTAAATATCTACAATTGGTCTCTTGGTATGCAGCAGAAAAGGAGTCTATTTGCGGAGACTCGGAAATTGAGCATACTCCTTGATGCAGATGTCACAGAACTCCCTCCACAGCATGCGATCTGGAACCAGTCACTCTTGGCCTCTAAAGCGGAAGATATATATAATTTATCATTGCAAACTCTATATAAGTTTGTTAAACTGGCATCCTTAAAAAAGAATCATTTTTATGTAGTTAACAGGCTTTATAATACCCCTGTGAAAATTGCAAGATTTGCTCAGTTAGTTTCTCCTAAATGTCCAAGATGTGACTTTTTTAAAACTGACGACATACACATATTTTATGAGTGTCAAAAATTAAGTGGGTTCTGGCAGAATGTGGAACTTATTCTTGGTGCCACCTTTAAAGTGAAGATCAATTTGAACCTCGCTATAGTAATCTTTGGTATGGATTTTGAGGTGATAAATCTTCTGCGGCCAATGCAAAGAGGCTTGTTACTATATTTGATTCTCACTGCCCAAAGGGAGATTTGTAAACTCTGGAAAGACCCACAGCCCTCACTGTTTGAAGACTAGTTGAAAGCTATATTTGCTTTGGCGCGCTTGGATCAGGGGTATCTAAAGGATGACAACTCCAATATTTGGTCCCAGTTTTTATTATGGGGTAGAGAGAGGAGACTGGTTGGATAGCCCCGGGTCCTATGATTACACCAAGCTTAAAACAAAGAAGCTTGCCTGGTAAGGCCTAAAGCCAATGCAGTGGTAGAAGCCTGGGGTGCCCAGGTCGGAAAGACGGCTTCTAGCTAAATTTGCAGACGCTGAATGGTGAGATGAGGACTAAAAATTAAAAAAAAATTATATATATATATTACATATAAAGCAAAGAAATGAATTTGGGTGGGAAGAGATGCTGAGGTGAAAAATATTATCTGGTGGTGGGGTTCGCTTGAATTTAGTTCCAAGTTCATGGCACAACCAAGTTCCTACATCACTTATGAATTCTAAGGTAGGAAAGTAGTATATTAAAGTCTAGATTTACTAATCCATTGCCTCGATTTCCATTGAGGGAAGCTTATTTGGAATTTATAAAGTCATGCAAAGCTTTATTTGGTGGCCTTGTAAAGAAATGTAACTAAAGAAAACTGCTTGGGCTGCTTTATGTTACATTTCAACTTGGGAGGCATGGGCATTCATATGCAACTAAACCTGGGAAGACATCAAAATGCTACGCCTTATCCATTCAGGCGTAATGAGGCAAAATATCTTAATTTCTGGTTGCTATTTCCTCTTTCTACGTGTGCTGCAGTACCCACAGAAGGAGAAAAATGCCTGTATGATTGTTTTTCTGCACAAAGCTGCTCCTTCCTGCACAAAACAGCCCTGCTTATATTGCAGGAATGGTTTGTACTATGGTGCAAAGGTGCCTGTGTTGGTGTTAAGCAGCACACAGTGCACCAGCACAAGGACAGATCAGAAATGTACATATCTTCTTACATATGGAACATTTCTACTCTTTTCCTTCCATGCACAGTAACTTTGCATCCTGCTCTGCTTTGTGTGGAATATTAGCAAAACCAGAATTGTTTCTACAATTTTACATGGTTGCTAAATATACTACATTAAATAATTAAAAGCAATTATATCTTCACACTTTGCTAAATGTAAATATGAATAGTAAGTGAGAGCTGCTTAACAACGTTATTAAACATATATGCACTGAAACATCATTTTACAGCAGGCTATAGTAGTGGAATGTAAAACTGAGGTAGAGGAACAATTTTCCAAGAGCAGAAATGGAATAATGAACTGTGCAGCAGTGCTGCATTTTCCACCCTGAATTGAATTATTTAGACATTGCCATCAGAAAGTGTGATTTGTTCCCATCCATAATTCAGATTTCAAGACGGAGATGGCAGACCCTGTCCAACAATGTTGGAACAGCTGTAGCATGCAGTATCTTGTCCCCTCCTATGAGTACTATTTTTTAGTTAATTCAATGAAGGGTGTTTTTTGTATATTTTTCTGCCAGTGCAATACATTTAAAAGGCAAAATATACCTTTTTCACACGTTGTGATTACGTTGGAGTGCTTTGTAATACGATCAATCACAGAAAAAGTGACACAGTGAAAATGTTTTAGTGCCTTGTAAGCATTATTTCAGAATGTATATAAGAGTGCCTACTCTTTTAATAGCAAAGAACACACATGTAACTATTGTGCACCCCATAAATTGTGGTTGTTTCAATAATTGGTGGGATTTCTCAAATTAATTGAGTTCTCTATATTTGACCTATTTGTCCTTACATCTGTTTTTGGCGCGAGAAGACGTTTCACGCTATATATGTGTATATATATGCATTACCTTTAGAAAGGCTCCTTCAATGAGGGATGCCCTTGTGAGACCAATGCTTGTGCCTAGCACTAAAGGTACTTGGCTAACTAGGACAGGTTTTTTCAAATGTAATTCTTGCCGAGCGTGCACTTTTGCTACCAATAGTACGCATTACAAAACAGCTTTCAGTGACAATGAGATAGCTGTCCAAGGGCATTTAACCTTCCGCACAGAATATGCTATTTACAAACTTAAATGCACATGCGATTTAGAATATATTGGTAGTACCAAACTTCCTGTGCATAAGCGTATCCTTCAACATGTGAGAGCTATTGTCAACTCTGACCACAACTACCCGGTTGCTAGGCACTTCAAATCCATCCATGAGAACAAATTAAAGGATTTGGAGTTCACGGTCATTGGGTCAGTTGCCAACCCCGGACGGGGTGGCAATCGTGATAAGTTATTGAGACAACGGGAGTCCCATTTTATTCTAGCTCTCGATACAAGAGTCCCCAATGGCCTTAACATGAAAGAAGATCTGCATCATTTTCTATGATTACTGTATCGCATTCATTATCACTTTTTAGGTACATTGCTTGATTGTTTATATTACACATTTTAATTGTTGTCAATTTCTCCCCTCATTTGATATGTTCCCTCTCATTGACTTGCTGCTATTGCTTTTAAGACCATCAGTATTTTATAGCTCTATTTTTTGCACTTTTCCTGCACTAGCACCTTAGTTTTTAGATTTTTTACAGACTATTTATTATCGGGGTAATTTTATGTATAGAGTGTGTTCAAAAAAATATATTTTTTTAGGCATTTTTCTATTATGAGTTTTTAGCTATTTATGACGTCCGGCAGTTTTTATTGTTGCACTGATATTGCTGAAGTTTTCTGTTTGGGCTATTTCTTGTCACCAATGTTCTATCTCATGTCTTTTTGGATTTTAGATTTTTTTACGTTTTTAATTGGTGATAAGCTCATTCTCTTAGTTTATTTTTATATGTACAATTGAATGTGATACGTGCTTGTCCTTACATAATATTGGGAACTGTGTGTGTGTCTTCATTCATTGTCATATGTATTGTTATATTCAGCTACCTCTCTATGCACTTTACCTCCTAATTGTCTTTTGTCTCATTTTTGTAATGTCCGTAGTTTTGTACAAAGACTGGTATGTTCTGTTAGATGCTATTCATTAGTACCATGTGGGCATGGACATTTGTCCTTTATTTGTTAGATTCTCTACATTTTAGGTATCTTTAGAGGCGGAATTTATGCACTATGTATTTATTTTGACTACCGCCCGTTTGCTACCTATGTGTATTTTTTGACATTATTCAAACCTTTATTATCAGTATTATCCATTTTTTGCATCAGACTGTTATACCTTTCATAACCATCATGCCTGGGCATTTTTCGGACGTTTTGAGACTTATCTTGTTGATAGTTTTAGTCTGTTCTCTATTTTCACTACATTTTGGTGTTGTCTCTCTATTTATTTCGTCATCACAATGCGATGCATCATGTGATCAAGCTCCCTGCGTGGAGCGAAACGCGTCATGGAGGACACTGGTCCTGTGATTAACTGACATCTATTTGGGAAAAATTAAATACCTGCTTCACCCACTCCTTGCTGTTGTGGGATTCTGTTATTTTCTTCGGAGGAGAGTGGTCCGTACCTTCATTTTCTGCTGAAGTGAAGAGCAGAGAGGGACGTTTTCTACATCTATATATATATATGTGTATATATATATATTTATATATTATCTACTGGCGTTCGCCAGTAGATAGTTATAGTTAGGATCGTGTTTCCATAGGAAATCTGAAAATTCTATTTTGAATAACTTTTGCGCCGGTTGACGAATCCTCGCGAAATTTTTAAAACTAATGGGGCGCTCCGTTCAGCTCCTACCCTGAAAGTCTCGGGGTGATTCGTCAAGTAGGGGCCGAGAAAAAAGGGGGGTCCCAAAACACGTTTTCCCCATGCATTTTCCCATAGGACCTTTAGACACAGCTACAGCCCAAACGGCTGAACAGAATTACTTGAAATTTGGCAGAGAGGTAGCCATAAGGTCAAGGAAGTGCAGGTCTGGTGTAAATCTGTTCAGTATTTCCTGAGAAAATAGCATTTAAAAGCATATCAATATCTATACGCGCGCAGGGTGCGCGCACCGTGCGCGCACCGTGCGTGCACCGTGCGAGCACCCTAACGTGCGCAAGCGTAATTCTGATTGGTGGTTACATGTTAGTCAACGTTCGAATCGGTCGAAATCAGGAAGTGTCGGCCGCCATTTTGTTTGTTTTCAGTGCGAGAGTGAAAAAGGAAGGTGGCGAACGTGAAAAGGGGGCAGGGTAGAGAGTTCCTGACCCCTAGCCTTCGGGGTCCCTGAAGGACCCCGAAGGCAGTTTTTTTTTTAAATTGCGGGGGTGCGCGCACCGTGAAAACCCCCCAAAAAATAATAATTTTAATACGTAGTTTATTGTAAAATAAATATATAAAAATAATAATAATACATAAATAAATTAGTATTTAACAAAAACGTACAAATTCACTGAAAAAACCATAGGTTTCACACATGTTATAGTTAGGTGGATATTTCACTCATAAAAAACCAATGAAATTCCCCCGTTATAGTTAGTTCAGATAACTATAACTCGCGCGACCGCCACTCTATCACAAGGATGATGTCATCAGTGATGTCATGAGTGATGCCACTGACCATGTCATGAGTGATGTAATATGTGACGTCATGAGCAGTGGATTGCGGGCGCGCGAGTTATAGTTATCTGAACTAACTATAACGGGGGAATTTCATTTGTTTTTTACGAGTGAAATATCCACCTAACTATAACATGTGTGAAACCTACGGTTTTTTCAGTGAATATATATATAAAATAATTTTTTATTGCATACTTTTATTGAGAAATACGTGTCAACATAAACAATACGTCAAAAAAGAGAAATAAACAATAAATACAATTTTGGCCAAACAATCAATTAATATGAAGTGTTAACTTCACAGATTTCTAAAAACTAAAATCTAATACAAATATCAATTAATACAGTATCTGAGGAAAGGTGGGAAAGGAGGAGATGATGAGAATATTATACATGTATTAAACTATATATTGTGGCTAGTTAGAACATAATAGGGAATATCATACAAATCCACAAATATAACATTTCAAGTGTAGATAACCTGCTAACTCAACAATGTCCAATAGTTGAACAGTAAAACCTAATTAAAATAACAGTGTTAATGGCTAAAACATTAACAGTTATAATAATAACAGAAACAACATAAATATTGATCATAATGAATTAATATGGAGACGAAAAAAGAAGGGACTTCCATAATTGCATTTTCTAATTCAAAGGTAAAAACAAAGGCATTACCAGGAATAGAATATGTATTAGCTAGGAAAGGTAACCCAAATTGCATAAAACTTCCAACATAATCCTACAATCTGTAAATGAGTTTTTCATATGATGCCATTTCATACATTTCTATAAGCCATTCATTTTGTGTAGGATGTTGTGGTGTTCTCCAATGTCATAATATACACATTTTTGCTACAGTGAGTGCAATAGCTATCAATCATCTCATATGGTTTATTACATTTGGTAGACCAGTAACATCATGTAATAGAACACATTTTTCCTTTAAAGGTTGGACATATGTATAGTTCTGTGTAGAGAGGAAGTTATGGAAGACCTGTATTTCTTCAAAATTAGACATCGGAAAGAAATGTGTATTATATTGCAGTCCCCTATGGCCATCTCAAACAGGTATAATGGTGTAGTAAACCTGCTGTCTTGAGTTTGTGTTGTAACCAGTACCAATTATGAAGTATTTTGAAGAGAGTAAATTTTATTATGGCCTCCCGGATTCCTTTATCCATGTTCATAATAACATCCACCCAGTCTTTAACGGAATAAGCTACAGTAACTAACCCTTGCCATTTGACATGAAGTTGTGCTAGTAATGGGCATACGTTTAGTTTATGCACTATGAGATTATAAATTCAAGAGACTGTTCATTCGAATTCCGCCCCCCAAATTTCAAGTATTTTACCACTGGGGAATCCTCAAGTATCTACAGATATCGTCCTAGTCTCCAAAATAGAGCTTGTTTTGGTTGTAAGTATTTCCCCTCCTGGGAGTTAAGGAGTATAAATTCTATCTGAAGAATTATAAGGGTTTTGAGCTCACCTTCTAAAGTTAGTAAGTGATCCAACATTAGAATACCTGCTCTCTCCCATATATCCCAGGAAATTGTCTGTTTACCTATTCTAATATCAGTGTTATCCCATATGGAAGCCTTTTTTATGTAGTCTCAGGTTACTCTTAAGGGGTTTGTGAGCATGTATCCAAATCTTACACATACATTGAATGATAAGGTTGGAAGTTTGGAAAGCAGGTGAATTATGAGCATAAAGCATTTGTAAACCTGAGGTTCCCTGTACAGATTGCCTTTCAATAAGAACTCATAGTGGAGAATCATACTGTCTGGGCCAAAGATAAACCAATATAGATACATGGAGGGCTATATAGTAAGGTTCAATGCATGGTAAACTAAGGCCCTCATATCGAATGTGAGCATTCGAGGAGGAGTTGCCGCGAACCCGTGAGCAAGGGAGCTGCACTGTCGGCCCTTCGCTCTCCACGTTTCCGACCCAGGTTTGCAAACTGCCGCCCTTGGTTGCGGGGGGCCCAGTGGTAAGAGCGCAGGCAGCGGAGTTGCGAAAGGAGCTGCACTCCAGCCCTAGGCATCCGCACCTCTACTCCCCGATTCCTTTGTGAAAGTCCTGAGCACAACGCAGGAGGAGGAGGCAGGGGCCATAGGAGCTGCAGGAGCTGGAGGAGTCGCCCTTCCCTCCCTACTTTTCCCGTGACCGGACGGACAGACAGACGTAACCGTAACCGGCTCCAGGTTCCTGGCTCCAGGCTTGCTACAGAAGGCAGAAGAGTGCCCCCACAGGGAGCCGCAGCTATACCCAGTCATAACCACAGTAACTAAAGACTCGGTGAGACTGGGTGAGTTAGCAGCCCACAGCGCCCACCTTCCCCACCCCTAGTATAGTCACTGGTGCACACAGTGCTGGGCTTCAATCTCTGTTGCTCCCTGCAACAGGAGGGGCACGGGGGAATAGGAGGGGGGGCGCGGAGTCTGCAGTCCTGTTATCCTGCTGTCCTGCGGCAGTATTTTGCTGCAATGTTTTAATGGCGGGATCTGGGACCTGGTATGAACTGGCTGAAGAGAAGCAGGACAGAGGAAACAGAGGAGTACACCAGCAAAATCCAAACTCCCACCTCTTAACAAAACACCTACAAACTCATCAGTGTCTCCAACAAATCAAAATAAAAGTGCAAGACTTACATAGCTCCAGTCAGGCCTTGAGAGATAAAATCCTGATTCTGAGACCCTGAAAATATTATCCAACAGGAAGCGCAGCAAGCGCACGAAGAAGCGTATCTAAGCAACATAAAGCACTACTCGCGCTAAGACTTTGCTCTAACGCCGTGAGGGGAACGGCTTCACTCACCTCGTTCCTCGCCACAGCAGAAGCTTTCTCACCCGCTTTCCTGGGGCATAGCAGTTTAACCGCACCGCACCGCCGTGAGGGGAACAGCCAGGCGGTCGTGGACTACACCTCCCAGATGGCCTTGCGTGACCACGCCACCGGAGGGCGCAGGAGGAGGCCCTCTTATTTAGCGCAGTCCCCCGCAGCACGGGACGCATGCGGGACAAGCCCGGGGCCAAGCGCGGGCCCGTCCGCACCCGTCGGAGACCGGAGGTGACTGGACTGGGCCACCCCCTTTTCAACCGGTGTCTTGCTGATTGTAACCCCTCTTAGGTGAGCCTAGTATATTTTTCCACACTAATTAGATATATACGTTAACGTGACTATGGGCAAGTGTGTGGGACAATCAGCATTTAGGCCTGCTGCAACAAGTATTGATAGTATGCTGGAAAGAGCGGTCAGCATTGTCAGTAATGAAGTCGAACTGACTGAGAGGTGTCTCTCTCTTGGCCTAGGGGTACCATTACAACCCATGATTCAGACAGTAGAAGTTATTAATCCAAATACCAGTGACTTAGACACTTCTATTACTACCTGTGAGGAGCCTAGAGGTGAGACTGTATCCCATGTCCCTGTATTAGACACCCCAACAAATATTGGTGAACCTATTGGGGCGAAACGCAAAAGGAAGCCAGCTAAGGCAGGAAGCGCCAAGAGGAAGCAACCGACTCATCCCTGTTCATCTCGTACAACGCTGAACTCTTGGATTCACCCTCCTACCAATCTTACAACAGTTGCAGCCCAGGTGCACGCTCCAGATATCAATCCCCTCTATTGCTCCATTGGAACCCAGACTGAGACTGCCCAGTTTTTTATTGATAGCAGCAGTAGGAGTGAAGTGGCTATAAGCTATATCGTGGATGCTATCACTGATCGTGTTAGGAGTGCACTTGATATTTTTCTTGCAACTTTGAGGGATCGTTTGATTGTTGTGCCCCCTATGTCTACGCCCCAACCTGTGATTCCCAATATTGTCCCCCCTGTAGATGCTAGAATGATTGTGCCCATTGATGTGGGAATGCCAACCATGTCAACCATGCCATTTAATAGCGCTCAAATCTACCAACAGATCTCAAATGATCCCCCTAATTTGAATTCAGGCTCTACTCACTGTGATATGTGTAATAAAATCCGCTTGTGTTTTGAACCCAGGGGTATTAGAGGGGCAAACAGGAACACTGTGAATGATGGCATAAATAGAACTACTGATGGAAATGCGACACACATTATGCCACCCACTAGCATTCCCTCTGTGACTTTAATTAATACTAATGCCGCTGGCAACACACCACGAGAGGGTGCAATTGATCCCACCTGCCTTGGGGGCAATATGGAGGTATTAAATCTACCTCCGGAGGGGTGCCCTTATGTCGTGGTTTTAGCAGGTGTGCCCCCTTTAAGGCCTGATCAAACAGAATCATGGGGGCAATTACGCTGTAAGAGCGTGGATTGGCTCTCCAAACATAAAAGGGTTAGGACAGCACTAATTGAGATTATTATTATGGTGCGGAGAGTTGGATGGGTGGGTACGTCCCCAAAATCCATCAAAGGGGATTGTATAGTTATTAACTTTCGCAGACCATCTGTGGCAAACGCAAAATATTATCGCTGCAGGAGGAGCAGGCTAATTTTATCACTAGTATTTGGGCCTTGCCATTGGGCTATTTTTATAAGCCCATACTAGAGGTATCCTGCCCTAATATGTCTTGTACTCCCCGCCCTTTTCCCCTACTCAATAGATTTACGCCCTTATCAGGTTTGGATTCTAAAGATTGACTGTCTATTCCCCTCATAAATCGAGAGCCACCAGAGGTAGAAAAGTCAGTACCCCGTCGAATTTGCCCCCAGCCCTGCGAACCTGACATTCCAACTGCACCCAACGAAGATTCTACTCTTAAAAAATTGAGTTGGAATGTCGCGGGCCTGGCATCTACATTAAATTTACCAGACTGGCTGAAGTTAATCCATAGTCAAGATATTGTAATGTTCCAAGAGACCTGGGCAACCCGGGAGTTGTTCCTGGAGGGGTTTGAATGTTTCAATATCGTATCCCCGATTCAGGCCGGCCAACTGGAGGCCTCTTAACGTGGGTTAATATCAGGCAGGGGGCCGCGCTAGAGTTCTGCATACTAATAACGATAAATTCCAGGTTACTATCTATACACGGGGGATCTCACTCTATTTGATTAATTTTTATAATGATGATTTTAAAACCGTCCCCAATATGAACTTTATTGAGTTGTTTAAATGTGTTTCTAATTTACAAACAGTTAATTGTGGCGCCAGAGTCAAGGGTATCTGTTTAGGTGGTGATTTCAAAGTAAAAATCCCAAAGGGTATTTATTCAGCTATTCATCCTACTGATACGAGACCGTTATGTCACAGAGGAGACCAGTTAGTGGACCTTCTAAGCTCCAATAACTTACTAGATGTTATGGAGCTTGCAGCTGTACCCTCTAGGGATGGTTACATAGAACCCACCTATAGAGGCAGGGGTTCAGCCTCTACCATCGATTATATCTTTATCACTGCCTGTTTAGAAAACCTGTGTTAAAGGCAGAGGTAATTCCCACACTTCAGGGGGACCACAACCAGATTAATTTGACCCTGGACTTCACGCCCAGACCAACTTACGACAATGTGCAGGGTGCCAGTGATTTGACACCTACTACTAACAACCTTAGACTAGTTTAGCGTGGTATAGATAATAAAGTGGTATTTGAAAGGATGGACAGATTACCACCTGTCTGACGCTTAGAGAATGTAACCTGGAGGTAGTCGGTACTTTCTAATAGCTCTGTGCCGGCATCAAATCCTTGTTGTCTAAGCCCAACAAGAAAACCAACTTAGACCCAGGTTGGTTTAATGCCGACTGTTCCTCAGCTAATAGAGCCCTTCGAAGGGCGCTTGCTAATAAACCTAGAGACAGTTCTCTGGTTAAATCACTTAGGCTGAGTTACAAGAGAGTTATCGCAATCAGAAAGGAGGAGATTATAAAAGAACATTGGGATAACCTCGTTCGGGCAAACACTTTAAAAAATGGCAAGGACTTTTGACAGGTTGTTAAAGGTATGAGGTCTCTGGGAAATTCTATGTCATCAATTAGTTGTAATATTTCCATTGTCTTGGGAGGCCCATTTTAGTAAGATCTCTGCTGCCCCGGATCCTCCCTCTGCTATTAAGGAGAACACTTCAATTACCAGGATCCCAATTGATTTATCGGAGGTAGAGGAGGCCATTGAACAGAGCCTGGGTTGTAAAGCCCCTGGCCCTGACGGCCTGCCTATTGACCTTATTAAAAGTTACCCAGATTTTTGGGCGCCACTACTGTTAAATGTTTTTAACAATTTAATCAATTCCCCTATACCTCACACTTGGTCCTCCAGTATTATAGTGCCGATTTTTAAGAAGGGGGACCGCTCAAACCTGAGTTGCTACAAGCCGATCTCCCTGTTTGATAATACCTAGAAAATCTTAGGGAGGGTACTGTATAACAAGATTAGGTCATGGGCCGAAGAATGTCAGATTTTACATCCATGTCAGCTGGGGTTCAGGAGTAACATCGGCACTGTGGAACAATGCCTTAACCTCAACTTTATCATCAGCAAATATAACATAGCTAAGAAAACACCTGTATATCTGGCATTCATGGACCTCACGTCGGCCTTTGACTTTGTTAACAGATCTCGGCTGTGGACAACCCTTTTAAACTATGGATTGGAGGAGTCCCTCGTTTCTTTTTAGCTTATTTGCACAAATATCTACACGCCCGGGTGCGCATCAGCAAGGATGGTGAGGCCTCCAAAGCCATTGATGTCGGTAGGGGGTCAGGCAGGGTTAAATAAGTCTTTGGCAACATTAGCTCAGGATGTCCCACTTATCAACGGCAACAAAATTCCTGCATTGTTATATGCCGATGACGCGGTGCTGATGGGGCGCACCCCAAAAGCTCTCCGCATTTTCGTCCATGGCTTTGTAGAGTTTATGGCAGCCCTGAATCTAGGCACCAATTTAAAAAAATCATTTTTAATGGTGTGTGGGTCTAAGAAGTATTTTAATCCATCGATAGTTTTAAATTCTAACAGTTTATTGAGCACTCGCACTTTCCCATATCTCGGTTTGTTATTTGCATCTAATGGGCTGTGGACTTACCATGTGGCCTACTATAGGAGGAAGTTTAGAAATTCTATTAACACTATACTTGGGTTTCCCAAGCCGAGGAATGTAGAGGTGGTGTCCCCAACTGTCAAGATCTACAGACTCCAATGCATACCAGTTGCAACTTATGGTGCTGAAGTCTGGGGGTACACTAACAGTGTTAGCATCCAGGGTGAAGAGAATAGATTCTGCCACAAAATCCTGGGTGCACCCATCTCATCATCCAAATACGCTAGTCTTTGTGAACTCAACCTTCCATACATTGAAGACTAAGTTAAGGCTCGCCCAAACCTATTTTGGTTGAGAATTTGGAAAAAACCTGCGGCTTAATTAACTAGAGAGATAATCCTAGATTGTTTGAAATGTGACAGGGGGATGGATATACCATGGTTGGCTGCAGTTCACAAAAGTTTAGTTAGTGTGAACCTAGAATGTGTATTTTCAAACACCTCAGACCTTGGCACTATTAGTAGTAAATCCCTCCAAAGGACTCTCTATGCATCGAATAAAAGTGCCAGATTGGTTACAGAACGCAAAAAAACGTCAGTGGCCAGATACATGCATATTGAGAACGTCACTCCCGCGGTTTCTAGCTATTTGTTAAAACCGATTGGCCGCTGGGAAAGGGGCTTACTCTTTCGGCTGAGGACTGATACTATGAAATATATGTTATCATTCCCTGTGGGCTTTATTACTTATCTTGGCCTTCTACCCTGTCCTTGCAATAATCAACACAAACAATCAATGCTGCACTTTTTATTCTTTTGTTCTTATTACCTAACTCTCACCAAAAGGTTTTTGACCCCTTATTTTAAAGCTTTACCTGTGATTGGTTATAAGGCAGCTTACTGGATGGTCATTGCTCTAAATGATGATGAACTAACCTTTCGGGTTGGTTCTTTTTTTAAGGAGGCGGTGCGCACCTGTAATTCTATGCGCCCCTGCTGAACTATAGCACTTTGTTTTATGTTTTTAAATTTGAACTGTTATGTGCTTTTATTGATTGTCTCATTATGAGACTGTGCACTGTATTACTGGAGGCCCAATTTTAATTCTAATGGACGCCTTCATTGATTTTATGTTTTTGTACTTTTATGGATATGTACTTTTATCCGAATAAAGTTTAGATTGATTGATTGATTGATTGATAGATAAGGTTGGAAGTTTGGAAAGCAGGTGAATTATGAGCATAATGCATTTGTAAACCTGAGCTTGTCTGTACCGATTGCCTTTCAATAAGAACTCATAGTGGAGGATCATACTGTCTGGGCCAAAGATAAACCAATATAGATACATGGAGGGCTGTATAGTAAGGCTCAATGCATGGTAAACTAAGGCCCTCATATCGAATGTGAGCAATCAATTTGGTGATTTTAAGTCTAGGTCTCAGAGATCCGCAAATAAAGGTTTTAATACCTTTGTTGATATCTCGCAATATTTATATTTTAACTTTCAAAGGCAACACACCTAAAACATAATTGAAAAGAGGAAGTATAATCCTTTTCACTGCCTGTACCCTACCCCAAAAGGACAGGTTAAAATGGGACCATTTTCCATACTCCGACTTTGTTTTGGCAATAAGCGGATCAAAGTTATCTTGAAACAAACGTTCCAAAGCTGTGTTGATATAAATACCTAGATATTTCAGGTGATCTGCTTTCCATTGGAAATTATAGCCTAAAATAGCTGCTGTCATTGTACCCCTGGACAATGGGAGAGCGTCACTCCTATTCCAATTGACTTCATAGCCAGAAATAGTTGAGAAGTGAGAAATGGAAGACATGAGTGTTGGGAGTGAAGTAGTTAGATCAGTAAGTGTGAGAAATATGTCATCTGCATAGAAAAGTATTTTTGAGATCCCTGCTAGTGTAGGAATGCCTTCTATTTGTGAACACTGTCTTAATGACACATCCAGCGGTTCCAGTGCAAGAAGGAATAAAAGGAGTGATAAAGGTCAACCCTGGAGGGCTCCTCTGCATCATAAATGATTTTGAAACAAAATGCCCACAATTTACTTGTGCAGATGGTGTCTCATATAACCATTTGACTTTACAGATATATTCTTTACCTGATCCCAACCTATGTAATGCAAGGAACATATAGCTATATTCAATACGGTTAAAGGCCTTCTCTGCATCTAAGGAGAAAGCTACTCTGTCCTCTCCATCATCTTTGGAAAGCCAGAGTATGTGAGCCAAAGCGAGGGGATGATTACAAGAGTTTGTGCCTGGCATGAATCCAACTTGAGAATTATTTATGAGTTTAGAGATAAGTTGTTTGAGTCTTTTGGTGAGAATGGTGGCTAATATCTTCAAATCTGTTTTAGAAGATAAATCGGATGATAGCTTCTACAGTGTAATGGATCTTTAGAAGGTTTGGGAAGGACAGGTATGATAGTGATGAGGGACTACTAGTTTCCTCTGCTTTTTTATAGGCCTGATAAAGGGCATCTATTGCTTCTGGTTTTACCCATCTGCAAAATTCACCAGGAAAACCATCTTATCCTGGTGCTTTTTTGTATGGAAGATGGGAGATTGCATGTGCAATATCATTCTTTGCATTGTCACCCACCAGTATGGGCAGGTCCGGTTCATTGAGGCACAGACTGTTATTTTACCAAATAATTATTTTTCTTTGAGGTGGTCATCATCAACCTCGGACCTATACAACGTCTCATAATAATCTGCAAAAACTATTATTTGCTTACCTTCAGAGTTATAAATAGATGGAATTGCTGTCATAGCTTCTCTCCAGCTTTTTCTCCTTGTTCGTAATGCTGAGACTAAAGTTTATATCACATTTATTCTGCTTTCAAAGTATATAGTGTATTAAGCTCCATTTTAAACTTTTACAATCTACATCTGAAAGCTTCATGTGGATTTGAAAAATGAGCATGTGTCAGGGTTTTGATATCATTTTCTGATCTGTTGTTCTGTCCTGCCTTTATTGGCTATGGCAGAAACTCTCAAAATTGGCCTTCTAATTGTGGCTTTTGCAGCTGCCCATAACATTTGTGGAGTAAAAACTGAACCTTTGTTGACTTTCATATAAGTAGTCATATGTAATTGTGATTGTCAGTAGTTTGTTTGGAGATATGTTTATATGCCACGGTTTCCTACAAGGGCATTTCAGATCCAATCAAGCTGGAGACTAGGATTATGATCTGGTAGTGCAATTTCTAAAATGTCACAATCAAGTACTTGTGGTATAATAGAATGTGAAATAAGGAAATAGTCTATTCTAGAATTGGAATTATGTACTGCAGAGTGATATGTTAACCCCTGATCGGATGGATGTAGCTAACGACATATGTCAGTCAACTCATGATCTCTACGGATGTCTCCCAGTATTGCTCTACCTTTGCAGTGTATTGTGTATAGGGCGTCCATTGTGTCTAAGATCACATCAGGGCCAGGATTCTAATCGCCTCCCAGATTTATTTTGGAAATTTCCATTAGAAGTCTGTTTGGATGAAGGAAATTAGGAGCTTTGTTCCCAAAGGGGACATAAATAAAACCCACTCCTAATGTGTTACCACCTACTCTAAGCTTGCTTAAAACAAACTGACCATCTTCATCTGACTAGGACTGTAGTATTTGACATTGCAGTGCTTTCTGTATTAGAATGGCTAAATCGCTGTTTCTAGTAGTAGTATGGGATATAGGATCTCCTGACATGTGAGAAGGGAGTTTGCAGCTGTAAATATTCTTGCTTACCCAATCTTGTTTTAATTTTTCTGATTCTACACTGGATAGATGTGTCTCCTGAATGAGAGCAATTTCTGTATGTTTGGAGGTTAAATAGGAACCCATTTTCTTCATTTTAATGTAATAAGTAAAGCCTTGACACTGATAGAAACAATGTGCATAGGACTAGTTGTCAAGATGGTGACTAGAAATGTTAGAGTATATTGTATTGTGTGAGAATGGATCAAAGGGGTAAAAAGGGAAAATTAGATTGATAAGTGATGTGGGAATGTGGCAATGGAAAAATATTGTAGCGAAAAACTATCTGGAGTATAATAAATCTGGAACAAATATGTGAAAATATTATCACAGAATGTTGTTAACACGAAACTCTAAATGGTGTAAGTACACCATTCTAACTGCTAGAAAGGAAAGAACACTACAGATCAACGCCTGTGTATCTTTAGTCAGTGGATCTAAACCTCAAATCAAGATCCAGACTCTACAGGGGAGAAAAGAAAACCACTCATAGTAAACAGATTATGAGAGAAGAAAACATGCCATGGAGTGATAAAGTACATCTAGGAGAAAGTCTGCATATACAAATACAGTATGAGATATACATGGTGTATCGAACAACAATATATGAGAAAATTGAATTAATCATATCCATCAGAAGTAACAACTACAGTAAAACAGTAATAAATTATATTAATACATAGCATGTATATATACTCATCTAGCTGAAATAAGTGACATTGGAAGTTTATCATCAGTTAGTTTATCAAAAGGCATGGATGACTTTAGAGGTGATGTAATTTTGTCTCTGGTATTTTCCTGTGTGAGTGCTTCTACACAGTGGACCACTTTATCTCTGTTAGACTGTCTCTTAAAGGTACGGATGTGTAATCTACCAGTACAGTGGCTTTGCGGATAATTCTGTTTTCGAAGTTGACTGTTCATAGTTGTTTCGGTCAGGGGTGGTGGTGTTAAGTCAATGTGTTGGTCGGCTAAACTGTCCAGGAAGCGTACCAGATCACCAGGCTCTTTGTAATCCCTTGATTTCCTAACCATTGTGATCTACATTGTAGCATGCTCCAAACGACCACATTTGATATCCCATTTCCGATGTCTTGGCCTAAGTTGCAGAAATGCATTTAATTTTGCATTGGTTTCAGTGGAGACGTCTGCAGCAATAAATACTTTATGATCTTCCAAGATGTAAGAACCATGATTACGAGCAGCTGTTGGTATTTCACTGACCTGTTCATGATGCAGGAGGCATGCAATAATTGGTCTAGGTCTGGATTCAAGGGTTGAAGTTCAAGTTCTTCACCAAATCCTGTGAACTCTCTGCAACTAAAGGGTATGCTCAAAAGATAGGTTCAGTGGCCACAGTATTAACGCTAGTATTAATCTTTTCACATCATTATTCACTTTTAATTTTTCTGGACTTCTATAAAAACTAGCATTACTTCTTCGAGCCCTGTGTTCCAAATCTGTGACTTTTTGTTTAAAATGCCAGATATCTGGCCCCCAATACTCCTCATTATCTAATCTTTCTTCCAAAAGGGTGGTTCATTTATCTAGTTTCCACTTTAGTAAGAAAGGAATAGGCCCATCCTTACTGTCTTGGTTTCTGTCATAAGAGTTGGAATTTTGAGATCCATAGATCCCAATAATTTCCCGACAGCAGAGATCTCTTTTAAAATAAGTTCTATAGAAGCAGTATCTTGTGAGACAGTAGTAGAAGTACCCAAAGGTAGAGTGTTCCTACTATTTGTGTAAACAAATACTTTATATTAGGTTTGCCACTGGCCATACTGTTATACTGCAACGTTAGATAAGATAATAAATAAGTACACCTAGTAACCAAACACAATATCCAGTCACCTCACAAAGCAGTTAGGTAGTAACACTGTAAACACAAATACAAATTTGGATGTGGACAGACTTCTGGGATTCTCAAAATTCATGCTATATATTAATACAAATATTCATGTGACGACAACAGCTGCTCATTTTTGATATGTTTAGGTTCATCCCATGATACAATATTTACTCAAAATTAGAGCCTAAATTGTGCAATCCCATGTATTTTGCATATTACTCATGGCACAAAATGCAGTATATTTCATGAGATCACGCGACACAAAATAAATATCTACTGGGCCTAAACTTTAAACGAAAACTTTAATGAGTAGCTTTTCAAACAAACATTAAAGCATTCATCAGATCTCCTTCACCACTCTATTCCTTCACCTGAACAAGTACATTGAAGTCGAGTCTGGGCATCACTATTGCTTAATAAAAATGAATAAAATGAGAAATAAATATGTGTGTCGTAAATAAATTGATTCATCAACCTCGTCCATTACCAGTCATTCACTTGAGCTAATGCTTTTCAAACTGACACAAGCGTGCGTTTCAGATTAAAATATGTTAAATGACAGATTTTCATTTCACTTAATTATGCAAAAATTCATAAAATAATCCTGACATTTATGGCAATTACATGAAAGCAAATTATTTGAAATTTGCATACTCCTTGTCACTAATGCTTTGATTTACCTTCCTGCCAACTGACATCCTTTGCAACTCCAAGCTCAAGGTCTTGATCCAGGCTTCCAAAAGTCCTGATGGTGGTAATGTTTTATGCCTTTCTGCTCTCTGTGACACATGCATTTGGGCAGAGTGTGCACAGCAAACATACGGTGCCATCACCCAAAATGATCCGCTTGTGCAGCCTTACAAACAAAATCGTAGCCCCAATGCAGATTGATAAGAAATATTTCTTGATTGAAGATGCCCATCTTCAATAAGATAATCAAGAACTTTACCAAGATTTCTGCCTCATGCAAATACAATTGATAGTTCCAATTAGAGATAGCTGCTTCCATAGAGATATGAAACTATATGCTGGTTGGTGACAGTACTTAGAGTTATTACTGTTAAAGGTCTACCTGGAACTCACCATACTCCTGGACCTGATATGGGGGGATGGATAGCAAAGGGTGAGCCTTAAAAAATTGCAGCTAGAAACACATAAAGGGGGGTTGGGGACGCCGGACTTTAGAGCATATTATTTTACGAGCAAACTACAATGGCTGTCCTACTGGACTGCGAGTCGCAACTTGCAAGAGCTAAAGTACACCGTGCAAAACATAGATCAGGGGACCATACACACACTACTACTACCAAAGTGCAAAATCCCCCCGAATGCACCACCCTTATTGCGAACAGCGCTACTGTGCTGGAAAAAAGCACTACAGTACGTCTCGCTGCCTCCCGTACGCTGATAACATCCCACTGCTAGGGATAACAACACCCAGTGGAAGGCTCACGTTACGAGCTTCGGCTGATGAAGGGGTCAACACGGTAGGAGCATTATTTAGCAATAAAATCCTTCTAAACCATGGAAATTTTGTACGAGAAACTGGGGCGCCAAACCGCTTATATTTGCTACATGCTGTGCTATCGCAATACGTAAGGAAGCACTGGGCCCCTCAGCAAGATGAACCCCTTTCACATGAATTAGTTTGCTCACTATATTACATGGAAAAGGGACGCCACCTCATCAAAAGGCTGTATGTCAGTGTCCGGGCACATGCAGCGGTGCCCCTCACCGACCTAAGAGCCAAATGGTCTGGGGACATGGGGCAGGAACTATCCGACAAGGAATGGGCCGATATCCTGGAACATCCCAAACAGGTGACCCGCAATGCAAAATGTGAATTTTTACGATGCATGGTTCTCCACAGGTCCTACCTAACTCCACACCACCTACAGGGGATGTTCCCAAATACCCAACATTACTGTCCTTGCTGCGAGTTGAAGGAGGCAGATATCATCCACATGTTATGGTCAAGTCCACTCCTCGGGTTTTGGGAGGAGGTCTGCCGTGATACAGGGACAGCCACACACATACAGGTCGGGGACAACATTGCAAAGTGTCTGTTAGGACTACGCAAAAGCACAGGACCCCATAAAGTCCAACTCCGATATCTAGATCTCGCTCTAATAATAGCAAAACGGTCCATAAACATAAGGTGGAAGTCAATAAGTCCCACTGCGATCTATACCTGGCACAGTCAGGTAGTTCAATGGGGTGTGACCAAAAGCACAGCTATAAGGTGGGAGGAGGCCCGGGGACGGCGTAAAAACCCGATATCTATGGAGTGGGATGTATTGCTAGAGGCCTTCAAAGCCATATAACCCGATCCTCTACTTAGTACCCCAACTGCACACTAAAACAAATGGACGAGCCGCAGCGCCCTGAGATGCAACAAAAAGACTAGTTCCGATGCAGGAACACTGGCATAAAGATTGATTTTATAATACACACTGACTAGTTGCAATCCTGGTCCGATTATGATGCCAGGACTAAAATATCCTTGCACAAAAAGGAATTTGCTTAGAGAATAGTATAGCGGGTTCCGCATTAAACATCACTTCTCCTCAACTTTCTCTTTACAGATTGACATCAAAATTTATTTCGGAAATTCAACTGGCTTCATCATTTGATTCTTGATATCACCCTCACAAATACAGAGCATGAGTTATTTACCACACCTAATAAGTGCCTCACTTTATGCTGGTTTTCGCTACTAAGTAGAGTAAAGATATCACTACACCCGTGGTGAAGGCCATTTGGTATTCAAAGAACTGGGCTACGTCCTGAGTGAATCTGCAATTCTTCAACTCACTATCTTGCCTACGTGTGCAGTTTGACATCCTAAGCTCCCTGTCAACATATTTACTATCCAGTGTTTAAGGATCTTGAAGGTATGTGATTTGTGTTTATCCTGCAACAGGATCTTTATTTATACCACTCTCCAATTCTTGGTATTTTGTGCCACCTGGTTTCTTTTTTCTCTAGTGTTAGACTTGGGGGTCTCTAGTTGGCACAGGTATGCACTTGTGACAAATAGGGACCCTCGCCTCTAGTCAGGGTAAGGGGGTACACTCCTAAAATAACCCCTGCTCACCCCCTTGGTAGCTTGGCATGAGCAGACAGGCTTATCTCAGAGGCAGTGTGTAAAGCATTTGTGAACACATACAGTAATCAAGTGACAACACTACAGATGGACACCACACAGGTTTTATATCAAAAATAAGAATTCTTTATATAGATTTACCACAAGACCATTAAACAACAAAAATACACAATACTGTTACTTTAGATGATAGAATTTTGCTTAGTTCTCTTTAGTTCTTAAATGCGACACTTTAAGTCAATGTACCTTTTAGATGCGACACGCAGGGCAACAAAAGTGTTGCAACGATGTTGATGCGTTGAAAATTTTGGTGCAAAGAAATAAAGACGTGAAGATCTTCCAGATGTGGTACACTTCTCCGATGTTGCGAGAAGACTCGATGCGTCAGCTGCAGCGGCGACACCCTTTACGCGATGCGATGACAGCGGCCTTGGCAGCGGCACTCTTCTCCGACGTTACGAGGCGCTTCCGCTCGATGCGATGCCGCAGCTGCGACACCCCTTTACTCGATGCGACGACAACAGCTCTGACGGCGGGCCGCTCCTCCATGGATGCGAGGCGCTTTTCTTGATGCGGTGCAATGCGACAACTACGATGGTTGTGATGGCGACACGCTTCTTCCTCGATGCAAGACTCTTCTCTTGATGTGGTGCAATGCGTCAGCTACGATGGCTGTGATGGCGACACGCTTCTTCGGCGTTGTGAGACACTTCCTGGATGATGCGGGACGCTTCCACTCGATGCGACAGCTGCAGCGGCGACACCCTTTACACGATGCGACGACAACAGCTCCGACGGCGGCACGCTTCTCCTTCTTAAGTGGCGCTTCCAGCTCCTTGCGACACGCAGTCCCTCAGAAGGCTCAAAACAGCAGCAGGCACTTCCAAAGAACTCTGGGGAGCTGGGGGTTGAAGTCTGTTGTTCCTGAGACTTCAGCAGGAGGCAAGCTCTTTTCCAAGCCCTTGGGGATCCTTCACAAGTTGAGCAAAAGTACACACAAAGTTCCTTTCTCCTCTCCTTGGCAGTAGGCAACCACTGCAGGCCAATCCCCCAGTTTCAGGGATAGTTCCTCCTCAGCTTCTTCTTGGTTCCTCTCCTCAGTAGAATTTCTTCTCGTTTCCCAAAGTGATCTAATTTCTTGGGATCAGGGTCCCAATGTTTATACTGAAAAAATCCTTTGTCCTCTGAGGGCAGAGGGGCCTTTGCCTTGTTCAAACTGGTTCTGGTCAGTACTGGAGCACTTTGTTTACCTGACTCCTTCTTTCCTTTCAGAGTGCAGGGCAGAGACATCAGACGCACCACAGGAGGCAGAGCCAGCAATGTGGAGGGAAGGCACAGCCCTATTCAGATCCCAGGTGCAGCTCCTCCCTCCCATCTAGATGCAGATCTCTCTATTCACCACTGGGACACCTCACCCTGTCTCCTGGAATTCCCCAGCCCTGTCACTCAAACTCCAGACAAGGAATACACAGCCTAGCAGAGGCAGGTTTGAATGGTTAGACAAGAAAATACCTACTTTCTAAAAGTGGTATTTATTTTCAAACACAGAATGTTAAAACCAACTTCACTAAAAGATGTATTTTGTCATTCTGAGTTCAGGCATACTAAATTCGAATTTCTACCATATTACCTGTGTCAGTTAAGATTATAAGATGTAATAACCAAACTGCCCATTCTGGTCTATCAAGAACAGGTTGCCTTGCCATAGTGAAAAACGAAAATGGCTGTAGTTCACTATTAGAAGATGCCACACACACCAGGGCATGTCCTACCTAATCCTTACAATCCACCCTGCCCTTGGGCCTACAATAGGGGTGTCTGATATGAAGAAAAGGGAAGATTTAGGGACTGGCAAGTGGGTGCACCTGCCCAGTCAGCATGACAGTACCAGACTGCACGCAGGCTCTACAATGGCAGGCCTTAGACACACTTTTACAGGCTGCTTCTGTGGTGGCACAACTAGTGCTGCAGGCCCACCAGCAGCATTTGGATTTACAAGCCCTGGGCACTCCTGGTGCACTGTACTAGGGTCTGACAAGTAAACCAAACCAACCAATCATGGAATCACAAATTCATACAACAATTTACAATAGGGAGTACTTGCACTGCGGCACTGGATAGCAGTGGCACAGTGCCCTGAGCAACTAACACCAGCAAAAACATGAGGCAGCAGCGAAAAATGGAAGGGAGACCCACGCCAAGGTGCCAGGTCTAACATCTAGTATCTCAACCCAGCTTATATTGTTTGCCATCACTTAGGCCTTCTTCTTCTTTTACTTTCTCTAATCTTCTGGTACTCTTGGGATCATCAGGTAACTGTGCCCAATTATTAGTTTCTTCCTGGCATCAGTCACTTAATAATACAATAACAGTCCACACAACTAACATGAGTTAATTCTCAACAAGCCTTTTTCTGATTTACTTGAGTCTGTTAATTATGTTCATTAAAATGGAAATTTTGTGTTATATGTAAAATTTTCAAATTTTACCATTTAACAATTTCAAGTCTTTTATTGTTGCAGGCGACTGGGTCGAGCAGAAAATGTTTCACTTAATAAGACTGGCAACTTATGTAACTTTTTGTATGCATTATACCTTTGCAAGAAAATGTCTCGCATTACTGGCAAACCCCATCTTACACTATTAAAGGAACTTCCAAAAATTTTGGGAAAAAATACACAATTTCACACACCCCTGGTTTGACATTACTATATTTTCCAGTTAGTTTCTAATCACTGTGAAATATTCTCCGTTGTATTGCTTCCCATTTCAACTACTAAGTATAGATTCACATGAAACCTCCTAAAGTTTGTGGAGGAAAATTGGTCTCCCTGAACAATAATTTGTGTAATTTGCATTACATGGGCTAAAACAAAGTGAACTTTTGAGCTTTCCTGAGGTTGTGTGCCTCTGCCTCACTTTTTCCAGTACAGTAGGGAGAACTAGTATTCATTCTTGCCTACAATCTCAATTGTTCTCCTTACAATTTCATGGAGGCAAAAATCAATGCAGCCCTCGGACAGTGACATTAGAATGTTGCAAAGTCTTTCGACAGTCCACAGATGAATCTTATGTAAGTGGCTCCTCCACCAACAGCATACCCTACCTTTATTCTTGGTCTAATAGTCAGAGAGTGGCACTGACCTAGGGCAACCCCTTCACTTCAGGTCATTAGGGATGCTGGGGTGCATTTATGAGAGCCCTGCATCACTTTTACCCCATGTAAAGTGCTACATGCGTGACGCAGGTCCGTCAAAGATTTATGAAGCCACGCAAAGCCAAACTGTGTGTCTTTGAGTGGCCTCACAAAGCATGAGTAAGGTGCCGCAGCGCAAATCGCTGCGTTGCCTTACTCTGCACCCGGCAGGTGCTCCATGGACAGTGCAGTGCGTTTTCCCATGCAAAACCAATTTAATTTAACGCTGCCACAGATTTACAAAGTGATGTGAAAGAGTCAAATTCGTACTCTTCCCGAGGTGAGGTATAACGAAGAGAAACATGTTTATTTCTCCTTTTTTTTCCTCGTTCCATATGTGCTATATTCTGTAGCACACATGGAAAAGGGAAAACACCTCGTAGGAGGCAGTGCCCCTTCCTGCACAAAAACTATCCTGCCTGTAACGGAGGCACCCTTGCACTGAAGGGTTCCTATGTTGGCGATACGCCAAAATAATAGAATTGAGGCCCAAGTCTACAGTCATGAACATTTGACCAACAAATCATTGATTTGAGGGGTCTTAGTCTAATTTGTTCAATGCAAACAAGACAAGAAAACAACACCCTGAATGTGTCAGGCTTTCACACAAACGTCCAGGACTGGAACAAGTGTCACAATGACTGGGAGAAAGGTGGGCACCCTATGCAGACATCTAGAGTGCCCTCAGTCAGTTCAGTTCAGTTCATAAGGCTTTATTCGGAGCTTAAAAACAAAGTCCATAAAAGCACAAAACATACATAAAAACTTCATCATTATAGCAGTACAATAAATAGATACATTAAAAACAGTTTAAAATGACAGATTAGGCCTTGCCTTAATAGCCCGCAAAAGGAAAGTGGCAGTATAAAAACATACATCGGGTGGCATATTAAATAGCAAGATCATAGTGTCTTTTACGGTCCTGACTCCATTTTTCTTAAAAATAGGTTTTAAAAAAGCTGATCGGAAGTTTCCATAAAAAGAGCAGAACAATAAGAAGTGTACGGTACTTTGCGCGGTAATATGGTCACATGGGCAAGGACCTGTTGGGTGTTTCTTGATGCTTGGAAATGCGACCAGATGGTGAACAATACCAAAACGGAGCCTTGTCAAAACAAATCGATGGGAAGGTCTAGAAACAAAACTCAAATATGGTTGAGACCCTATCGTTTCACTAAAACTTCCATAAAAACGACAGGTGATTAAGTTGTCACAAGACCTCCCACGCTTCTCATTTCTGTGATTCATAAAAGTAGATTTCAGCTCATTTTTTGTAAAGCAAGAGGCTGCATGATGATCCTCTAATATATTGAGATCAAAAATATTAGAAAAACTTTCAGAAACAAATTTTACCCATGGGATCAATAGATGCTTATCAGTGGTGAGACAATCCTCAATAATAGCTCTGTTTAGAGATGTCTCTTCCTTGGTCCATATTGCGCGCCAAAGCAAAAGCGGTCTAAGGGCTACATGGTCAGAGAGATGTTGGATCCCAAACTCCCTGTGCACCAGATCAGTGGAGGCTGAAGTAGGTAGACTTAAAAGCCTTTTAAGAAAGGTGTTTTCTTCCACCTGGAGACTGCTACTTGATACATGCCCCCAGATACCGGCACCATAGAGAGTAATAGAGAGACACCTCATTTGATAAATTTTTAACATATCCATGAGCCGTTTATCCCCTAATTTAGAGGCGAATTGAAATACCCCATGGGCACTTTTCGCCATTCTACCCTTTACATAATGAATCTCGTTGGACCAACTACCAGATTTAGAGAAGGTAATACCTAGGTAGTTGAAGGTGTCCACCGTTAAAACCTTTTGCCCTTCAATGAAAAAGGAATGAGGCTTTTTACAACTTTTGCCACACTCCATGACAAAGGTTTTAGATTTATTAATCTTTAACTTCCTGTCCTTAATGAACAGAGAAAATCTGTCCATTAAACGTTGCAGACCGATGGGGGTCCTAGATAAAATAACAGCATCGTCTGCATAAAGAAGGACAGGGATATCAAAATCGGGGGTTTTAGGGGTATCGGCCGCAACTGTCTTTAAGACCGAATCAACCTCGTTAATAAAGAGTGTAAAAAGCAGGGGAGCCAGTACACAACCCTGCCTGATACCACGTCTTGTGGGGAACTTAGGAGTACATTCCCCAGCCGAGCCGTAGCGTACGCTCGACCTGAGGTTGGCATAAAGCCGGGCCAGGAAATGAACAATACCCTCGGGTGCACCCATTTCCAGGAGTTTCCCCCATAAAATCTTATGGTTCACCATATCGAAGGCACTGCTCAGATCTGCAAAGCAGAGATAAAGAGATCCTTTCTTTGCCCTCGTGTATTTCCCTATTAAAAGTTCAAGATTAAGACACTGTTCTACCGTTCCCCGCCCCTTCCTAAAACCATATTGAGAATTGGCCAGGATGTTATTAGAATCAGCCCATTCTTCAAGTCTAACCAAGAGCACCCTGCTCATGATTTTCACGGAGGAGTCAAGAAGGGAGATAGGGCGGTAGTTCTTAGCATCACTTCTATCCCCCTTCTTATATATCGGAACTATGATAGATTCCTCCCATGAGGGTGGGACGCCGAGACAGACTGCTGCATTAAACACAGTTGTTAGTAACGGGCCCCAGATCTCTGGCTCTTTTTTGTAGACATCAATGGGTACCCCGTCTGGCCCCTGGGCCTTGCCTCCCTTGCTGGCAGAAATACTATTCATAACCTCACTAATGGAGATATCTAAGGGAATGGCAGGCCAGTCGTCTCGAACTACAACCAGGTTAGTGTTAGACTCAAAAATCATTGAAAAATGGGAGACCCAGCTTTCCACGCTGACGTTAGCAGTCAGCTCTGGCATTACCTCGTTTTTAAGGAATGGACTGTTAACAGTAGCCCAGAATAGGGAAGAGTCTGAGGTTTCAGCAGCTTGTTCTAAATTATCCCATGCCTCTGATTTTAATTCGGCCTTCATTTTGTTGATTGCAGACCGGTAGCAGGCTCTAAGTTCTCTTATCAAGTTAGTGTCCCTAGGCTTAGCAGCGAGTGCCACCTTGAGACCCTTGAGTGCATTGGTACTAGCACGATCGAACCATCCTCTAGACCTGCATGATTTTCCCTTAAGATACACTGTAAATTTGGCATCTATGACAGTGTTAATGTTAATAAACATAGGGATGATTACACCCAATACTTCCTTGTTCTCTAAAATGGCAGTAATATCGTTTAAACAGCTAATAATAATGGAGTTCGACAAAATATCTGCTTTGCCCCCTTTCCACCTGATTCTAATGCCATTAGGACGGTGGGGTTCAATATTGGCAATGATGTTAGGTTTAGGGCCCCTGTTCGCCTTCCATAGTACAGCTTCCATAGTTAGACAATTATGATCGCTGATAAAATTTTCCACTATCAGAGGGGCTGTACACCACTGGTTAAGGCTAGATGAAATGCAAATAAAATCAATTACAGTGTTTGCATTCCGGCCCGTAAAAGTGGGGATAGTTTCACCGGAGTCCCCTGTCAGATTCTCCAATGGTTCCATATCGTATGTCATCAGGATTCTGTTAAGTGATTCTCCGTATGTATTGTGGGGGAAATGACAAACACCTTCCCCGTAACAATTAACAAAACCGCAAGCCCTTTGGACCAGAGGTGGACAAACAACAGTGTTAAAATCCCCTAACCAGATAAAGTCAAACATAACATTATTACCCGTTACTATGTCCGCCAGAGCGGATTCTAAAGCAATAGCCACCTCATGTCTGGTGTTATCAAACACGTTATTATAAAAATTGATTAAAAGGATATTTCTACCCAGCTCCTCAAAAAGCCATAAAACCTGGGAGTGGGCCCCAATGGTTACGTGTTTCTTTACGAAAAGTGGCACATCTACAGAAATCAGAGTCAGAAGCCCACCCTTAGCTCTGCCTGAAGTGGATGCCACAGCCGGCAAGTTGTAGGAAACGAAACCAGAATAATTAATGGGTACCAAGCTCCAGGTTTCCTGAAAACAAATAATACTAAAATTATTAATAAAATCAAGCCATCCTAAACAAGTATCCTTTTGTGAGAGACCGGCAACATTCCAACATGCAATGGTGCACCGGCCTCTATCATCAAATGCGATAGGCATAGTTTGGTCAGTCCTGTCCGCAGCACCATTAGCGGACCTTACAGTTCTGCTGTCCACTGGGGCATCATTTAGTTTTACATTAGAGTCTGTTATATTGATGGTGTCAGCTGGTTCATGGGCCCCCTTGGTCGGGCTACAGTTTCCAATTGCCAAGGGAACAATAACAGGCTCTGAAACCACCAAAGGTAACCCCAGTCAGTCATTACAGTCAAGGCCACTCAGGGGCTGGAACCTATTAAACAAAGAGATACTAGGGCCATCACACATATTCAGGCCACTAGACCTCCCTTGAAAGCACTCAACGTCGGGTTGAATTCCAAAATCCCTATAAAAAAACCCCAAAGGGCGCAAGGAAATTCCTCCATCCTGGGCTGGAAGTGAAGCAGCTTTAATCAGCACTGTAGATGTAAGTTGGGGGTTCCGAAAGTTGATGACGACACAATCCCCTCCACAGGTCTTGGGTGATTTCCCCACCCAGTTCGTTCTTCTAGTGCTTAGAATATCCCCCGATAGTGCGACTGGGAAACCACAATGCCTATGGAGCCAGTCCACGGTTCTGTTCTTTAGAGATGAATGTGATTCAACAAACCCGTGGTTGCTACCAGAGGTGTTAATAGGGGGGACGTTTGTTAAAACTGCTACAAATGGTGCACAGGACGGTGGTAAATCCGGCTGGGGTCTGCTAGAGCTGTTATGACTTAGATTGGGGTCCATATTTTTCCTCGATATTGGATTAAGAGTGGATTTGGTCTGGGCCGGCAGCTGCAGAGGAGGGTTAGGTATGGCCGGTACAGCAAAGGAAGCGGCCCGAACGTTCTCAGAACTAGCATTATTACGATCAGTCATCGTTGTGTCAAATATGTGGTTATCAGAGGACACCACAGCAGATACTTCCTCTTTGTCAGCTACAGGTACAGCCTTAATAGTATTTACTGAGCTTATAAGGGTATCCACTAAACCACCCAGTCTAGCTACTTCATTAGTGATTGTAGCGAGTTTAGTCAATAGGGGTTGAACAAGGAGGTCAAGCTTAGCCTCTAGAGCATTCAGCAGAAAGTCTAATTGCCCCTTATCCAATCTGATCGTAGACCCTTCCTGTGACTTGGTTGGGTCATGCTGGATATTAGACGTTGAGGGGTCAGTTCTTTTCACGGGTCGACTCCCCCCTCGTTTAGGTTGATTGGTTTTACTGTTAGTCCTACAAGAACGTAGTGACCTTTGTGTCCTGGGTGCCTGCGCATTTGGGGTTGGATCTAGAGACAAATCCACGACTGACGTTAATTCAGTTGTGGGCGTGGTAGTGTCTGTGATCTCATTTAAAGAATCATTGAGATCTCCCAAATTGGGACTATTTGATAAATTCGTATGGACACTACCATTAAGAGGGGAAGGTGGCTGAGTAGCTGACTCGGTAGGAGGACAATGATTTAAACTAGTTGGCCCCGGTCGGCCTAAGGATTTCCTCCTTTCCTGGTTAATTTTGTCCACCATTTTAACTAAGTAATTGTCCATAGTGGACGACGTGGCTGCTGGTTTAGCTTTGGGCATTGTGAATATCGGCTAATGCACAATCAGTAACAGTAAACACGGACTGACACACTACTTAACAGCGTACAAATATTAACCAGCGTTGAGGCAAAAATAGTAACCCACTCCTACCCGCTCCTTTCCCGAACTGTCTCAGACTGTCCGCCCTTAGTCCGGGCTTCGTCCAGGGCGTCCCGCGTCGCGTCCCGCTCCGCCTGTAATGGGACTATTTAACCACAGTAACAGCCAATGGGAAATGAGGGTGTATCGTTATCCAGTTGGTGGGCGGGATGGCGGGAGGCGTTCCGCTGCACAGCTGAGGCGCTGCGGCGCTCAGGGCTCCTGGGACCTGCAGTCCCGACCGGCTATACTTTCAGGCTGCCACAGGTAAATCGAACCTCCACCTTCTTCTCCTGGTCGATGCGGGACCCGCGCCAGCGGGTTCCGCGAGGAATTTTATCCGGTTGGTGGGCGGGATGGCGGGAGGCGTTCCGCTGCACAGCTGAGGCGCTGCGGCGCTCAGGGCTCCTGGGACCTGCAGTCCCGACCGGCTATACTTTCAGGCTGCCACAGGTAAATCGAACCTCCACCTTCTTCTCCTGGTCGATGCGGGAGAAAGGTGGGCACCCTATGCAGACATCTAGAGTGCCCTCAGTCATCTCTGTCACAGGCATATGGGGCACTAGAAACATGCCTACAGCGTTTCAAAAACTCCACAACAAAAACAACAAGAAATACATTCGGGAAACTCCTATGCGGTTTGAAATATCTAGTTTAGAGTTGAGTCAAGAAGAAGAATTGCAACGCATTCTCGATTCTGTTAGAGGGGACAAAGTGGCACTCTTAGCAGAATGCTTGTTTTTCTTTTAAATTTTCAAGTCGGTTCACCCATTTCTGTGACCAACAACATATTCTATTTATGAGATGTACGCTGTATTAAAAACTGTAACCAGCCTTATCAAATATTTAAGTTTCTAATGTTTCCAAACCTTTAAAACATTGAAAAGCACTTTTTCTAAGTAACCACCACTAACACGCGCGGCCTTGCCTTTTTACCTTAAATTGATCGGTGTGCGCTGTGTGTCTGGCCGGTCCCAGAGTGCATAGGCACGCACAAACACATAAATATTTAATCCGGAAATATTGCAAAAATATAACATCCATTTTGTACTCCTAAAGCCATGTTCATTATTCTACAAATTATTCTTCGATAAATATTTTAGAAATGCGCAGAAAACACCGCCAACTGCATGGCTTAAATATACAGTTTCAGAAAACGCGCTTTATTGCTCACGTGTGAGGATTCCTTATCTTCGGCTTATAGCTCGACTGATCCTGTACCATTATACGTCTGGAATTCATCTTATGGTCAGCAGAGAAACAAAAGGGAACTATTTTATATAGTCAGCGAGCAGGCAACGAGTGAAAATAAATCTACCAATTATGTGCACTGGCGGATGGAGGCCCTTTTGTTGCAGAAGTCTCACATAAAACAAAACGAGCAAAAATACAGTGAACATTATCATACATAAACCAGGCTGTTTTGTTACTGAAAACCAACTATTTGGTTTAATGTATAAACATACATACGGCCTCGTGGCGCAGGGCATAAGAACGCGCGCTCTAAGAGGTCAGATCACTGTGCACAAAAGGAATATCAACACCAGTGATGTGCCGTTTACAGCTAAGCACTAGCGTTCACATTTTATATATAGATTGAGGGACTAAATCACATTTCTTAAAGACACGGAGCGAATAAGAAGCAAAACTCCACCTACAAACAAGCGCAGTCGAACTACAAGAAAAAAATAGAATTAAGAACTCGTACATTGAACCAATCACCCAGATAGTATTAATTGGGCCATTATCGTCATCTGCATTGTTAGTTGTGGTTTTCGGTTTGTACAATAGTCTCGATCACATGACACTTTGGTAGTGTGAAGATAATTTACAGCTGAAAATCGAAATAAAATACATAAATAAATTAATAATCAAAAAGTCCAATAGCTGTCTCATCACACTGCGCTTCTGCACGTGACTAATGTTGAGCAACTCAAACGATCAAAAATGTTTCCTTTACCAAGTTGCAATCTTCATGCTTAAAGATATCAACCACTTTGTAAGCATTGAAGCACCCCTAGATGTCTATGTATTTATTTTAAATATTGAATTAATATCTCCACACCATTGACCACAACTAGAGGTCGCCACAGTTGCCATAGATGTAGAGAAAAGGCTTCTCTGCAAGAGCTCATTAATGCATGCTCTCAAATAATTGGATACATTTTGCAAAATCATGACTTCCTTATGACTACTACCCCTTCCCCCCGGGGTATAGGCCACCAGCCAGTACTCTCCAGCCATCTCTGGCCTAGGATTTTCTTTCAATCTGACTCCATGTGTAATCCATCTCCTTGCAGTCAACCTCGAGGTCTTGGCTCCAGGTGCTTCTTGGCATTCCTCTTTTCCCTTGAGGGTTCCAGGTCAGGGATTGCCTGGTGGTGTTTGATGCAGGCTCGCGGAGGGTGTGACCTATCCAGCCCCAGCGTCTTTTCATGATTTCTTCATGAGAAAGGATTTTGGAAGTCTGCTGCCATAGGCCGGTGTTGCTGATGGTGTTTGGCCAGAGGATTTTCCTCAGACAGGTATTGATGAAGGTCTGGACTTTGTTGGTTGTGGTCACTGTTGTCCTCCACTTTTCTGGCTCCCTACAGAAGGGCCTATTTGACATTGGTGTTAAAAAGCCTGATCTTGGTTTGCAGCATTAGGTCCTTCGGTCTCCAGATATTCTTTAGCTGAATAAAGGCAGCCCTGCTCTGCGGATGCTTGCCTTGACATCAGCCTCTATGCCCCCCTGCTTGTCTATGACACTGCCCAGGTAGATGAAGGCCTCAACCACTTTCAGTGCATCTCCTGTTAGAGTGACTGAATGTGTGTTAGACTTCAGGATCTTGTTTTTTCCCTCAGTGGATGATCAGGCCAAGTTGTGCTGATGTGACTGCCAGATTGTCCATCTTCTATTGCATCTGCAAATGGGTATTGGAGAGGAGTGCCAGTTCCATCTGCAAAGTACAGGTCATCGAGCTGTGTCCAACGTGACCACTGGATCCCATTTCGTCTCCTTGCTGTGGATGCATTCATGATCCAGTCTATGGCCTGCAGGAAGATATAAAAGGTGTGAGAAAACAACCCTGGTGGACTACGGTCCTCACTTGGAAGGCTTCTGTGATTCCTTCTTCATGGATTATCTTGCAGGCCATTCCCTCGTAACATTTCCAGATGATTCTTATGAGTTGATCCAGCACACCTAGTGGCAGAGAAGTTTCCAAAGGGTCTCTCTGTCCACACTCTTGAATGCTTTCTCATAGTCAATGAAGTTGACAGAAGGTGAGTTCCATTCCATTGACTTCTTAAAGATGGTGGGCAGTATTGCAAACTGGTCTGTGCAGGATCTATCTTTGCCCCAGCTTGCTGGTCTCACAACGGAGTGTCTACTTGTTCCTTTGTTCTGTTCAGGATGACTGTTGAACACTTTGCCTGGGGTTCATAGAAGAGTTATCCCTCTGTAGTTTGCGCAGTTACTGAGGTCACCTTTCTTGGCGATCTTGATGAGACATCCCTCCTTCCATTCTGATGGGACTTCTTTCTGTTCCCATATCCTTCCAAACATGTGATAAAGCAGGTCTACTGATGTTTCAGTGTCTTCCTTCAGTGCCTCTGCAGGAATGTTGGCAGGTCCTGCTGTCAGCCCATTTCTCAGATGTTTGACGGCTTGCCTATTTCTTCTTAGGTTGGACTGCTGCAGTCGACTGGCAAGTCCTCATCAGCTGGCTGTATGTATGGTAGGACCATCAATGAATCTTTGCTTGTCTGCTCTCAAACTTCTCTTTGTTTCCTTGCTGGTTTTTGTGTAGTAGACTTGAGCTTTTGCTTTTTCTGTTTTTGTCTGGCTGGTGTTGACTGCAGCTTTATTTAGCTTTCTCACTTGGATTTTGCAGAGAGTCTCGTTGGAGATCCATTCTTTATGCTGGTGTCAAAATCATTACATGGTCTGAATAGCATAAAATCCAATAGCAAAGCCGTACATACTATCATTATGATCTCATGTGCCCAAGAGGTGCTGTCATATTCTTAATTATTGGCATGGGTAGATTTCTAAACTACTGAGAAGATACATCACAGAAACTCTCCATTATGCACCTACGCTTTGAAGTATTACTTTAAATAGTATATTCTCATTGTTATGCAGCCCTATCATTGATAACAATTGCCATAATATTCAAAAAATATTCCTTTGTTACATTTTTTGTACAAATAATAAATGTCAAAAATATTTAAATGTCATTTAAATGTCACAGTAGTGTTGGTTCTTTATAGAAATTTGTGGTGAGAATTGTGTATTGGCCCCTAGGACATCTATTCAGAGTTTCTAATGTCTTAAAGGTTATAATTACAGCATTTTGCTGATTTGCACTTGATTCTACATTTAAAACAACTTGTGAATGGTGAATGTGCTAAAAGATAAAATAGTAAATTATGCGACTATATGCAATGGTGTCCTGCACGCTGGCTGTCCAAGGATCTGTTGTTTGCAGCTCAGACAGAAAAGAGACAGCTTTTTGCCCTATGGACACAAAGTTGGGAGCTTGCAGCAGCATTTATGACACTCTGTGCTGGAGAGGTATCTTCAGCACTTTCCGGCACAAAGTGGCACCTGTGCTGTATTTTTCTCAGTGCTCATGCAATCACATTCTTATTATGAAATGTCAGAGGAAAAAAGAACAGATGATTGACGGAGTGCTGAATCAATCCAACATTCACCTCCAGTCACAGATCTGGGTTAAAGCCATAGCTTTTTACATGCCACGCCATTCCAGTTTAAACCCAGCCATATGCAAATCAGTCTTGACACTGTTCCCAAGGGGAACAGTCCAGCCGAACTGCCATGCCATGTCCTCCCTGGTCCAGAAACAAGCATTCTAAGACCATTTCAGGGTATAAAACCTCATCAACCAGGATAGCTTGAATCTGGTAGTGTAGCGAGCACGAGACCCATATCTGGGCATACCCTTGTCACTTAGGGCGACAAATGCAAAAAGAACAGATGATGGACGGAATGCTGAATCAATCCAACACTCACCCACTGTCAGAGACCAGGATTAAATTCATCGATTTTTTTGCACGCCACGCCATTCTAGTTTAGATCCAACCATATGCAAATCAGTCTTGACCCTGTCCCCAATGCGAACTGTCCAGCCCGAACTGCCAGGTCAGGTCCTCCCTGGACCAGAAACAAGCATCCTAAGACCAGTTTCGTGTTTTCACCCCTCATCAGCCAGGATAGCTTGAATCTTGATTCTACATCCACTAAAGCCTGAATTGAGAGTTCCATTATTCTGTGATAAGAGGGCCCATTTTCTTCCTAACTCTGAGCCATCTAGACTTCCCCCCCCCTGTTGTGATGGGAAAGGGGTAGAAGTTTTTGTTGGGTCTCACAGAGAACTAAACGGAAATGTTAGTGGTATGTTTAAGAAGGGATTCTAAATATCACATAGTGTATTTAATACATGCTATAATAACCCAGTTCCCTTTACACTGCCAGCTCTCCCACCCACCACTAACAAATATGCTGATTTAGAGAGATAATCTGTGAAAATGGATAGAAAGGGAGCATGCAGAATGAACAAAAGAATAAAGGAATACTCCAGAGCAGAATCAAATACTAGTTCAACGTGGAATGTGGTTTTGTGGGTGTATGAAGGTCATGCAACAACGGCCCCACAATTGGCAGCCATGAATAATGCCTCCTCCTGTTTTAATAACAATGAGTAAAGGGCAAATAATGGCCAGTAATAATTTAAATTGTCATCATATGTAAACTGGGATCAACTTATAGCGTGGCTACTTTTTCTGAGATTGAAGTGGACATAAGAAAAGGAACGCGGTGTAGAGACCGCATTTCTGATGGTAGAACAGGGAAACGTGGGATGCATTCTTAACTATATTGTGTAATCCACAACTAATCCAGTTTTTTTGCTATTTACCTCATCTTTTATATGGTAAAATATGAGTATGTATAATTCTACAAAATGCTGCATGAAACAATGACCTTTCAATTGACATCTTGTTATTATAAAATTCTTTCAACTCTTCACAGGGCTTTAAATGACTATTTCTTTTTTTTAGAGGAACCTTGGGGAAATGGCGGCCACTGATGGAGGGCTTCCAGCAATAAGAGAGAAGCTGATGGAGGGTAGCCTAGAAAGAAGTGAGAGGCGGATGATCCTCGAATTGACAGTGCTTTATATGGTCCTTAAAAAGAGACCTAATTCTCATCCCCTTTCATTGCGGTGACAGATAGGTGCACCGCACAATAATATACTGTTTATTCACTGTTTTGTGGTCTCTTCCTGTAAGGTAAAATGTTCTCGGATAATATTCTATATTGCCACACAACGATGTTGATCACTCATAATGTCTTTACTAGATAATTATGACTTTGTAATGTCCATAGTAATGTAAAAACGGTGACTTGTTTGCTGCTTTGTGTTAAGCTCTTGCCCCAAGAGTTCCAGAATTTGAGTTAGAATGTAAATCAATCCAACCCCATAAATCTCATGGGAGCGTAAAAGCTTATAAAAAAGGAATACAATAAACATAGACAGGTTTTTACTCATTAAAATATATATATATATGTATATATATATATATATATATATATATATATATATATATATATATATATATATATATATGTATATATATATATATTCCATATAATGTGTTGTTATATAAGTGCTTTCATACATTCTGAGTGGGTTGTGAAGCGATGTTTGTTGGTTTATATGAGTATAGTTATATTTGAGGCATGAATGTTGCTACATAGATCTTGACCAAAGGGAATCCTTTCTTTTAACTGTATAGCAAACCTCGCCATAATGCAGTGACATATACTGAAGATATTTCAGACTGAAACTACTTTGAAGAACTTATTACAGTTCAGAGTGTACGAGAAAGTTATAGGCACGTAGATCTCACCCCTCTAAGTGTCCCCAGCCCTACGACTCTGTAGAAGTACACTTTAAACCTCAACTGGCTGCTAACACCATTGTGTGATTTAACAGGATGTAATGCACTGCTCAAAACACTATTGTTTTTAGGAAGGAGACCTCTCTGCAAATCCCTTACTAGGTCCATTGTTGCATGCAATGCCTGGGGTTACCGACGATTGTTATTAGCAACATTGATCCATGCTCTATGTGGGGGGTACTTGAAGCCCCCTTACAGGACCCTCCCAAGCATGCACTCCATGGGGACAAAGACGTCTGGGACTATGCCCATGGAGGCATATATTTTTGGAGGCCACTGTTGCTAGAACCATTGACACAAACAATGCACACATTTTGGGACGTATTTACATGCCCCTAGCACCACTTGTACGTCACTTTTTCCCATATTAAAAGTAACACACCAGCGGCGTGAGTGGATTGTAAATAAGTCCCTGTGTGTGGACACAAATCTCTATTAATAGGCCCATTGATACATTCCTCATTCCAAGCCTTATGACAAACAGACACACCTAAAAAGTTCAGACATTTTGGAGTCTTTATTGCTTTTCTTATGTTATTGTTATAATATGTAGATTCATGAAGAATGGCATCTTAGTGTTTTTCAAAATCATGAAATAGTTCACACTCAGGGCCTAGTTTTGAAGCAGAGGAGTAAGATCAGCTCTGTTACACTTGTAACTATGATTTCTACTTAAAACATTTAGTAGTAGTATAAGTAAGTGGTTAATTAAAATATTGAAATAGCTCACCAAGGGCCATATGTAGGTAAATAATTATTACCGATTCTTAAATACCGAATTTTACCGAATCGGTATTTAAGAATCGGTAAGTTATATGTAGGTCAACAATCGGTAAACATTACCGATTCGGTAAAATTCGGTAAACATGAATCGGAATTTACCGAATCGGTAAATACCGAAGTGGTATTTTCCGATTCGGTAATTACCGAATCGGTAAATACCGAATCGGTAGTTCAAAAACACATGACTTGAATCAGCCAATCCTGTGCTACCTAAACCCCACCCAACCAGGAAGTGGCCACACCCAGGCAGGTGCACACAATCAGCAGACTCTGGAGAGGCTGGGAGTGCTGAGGAGAGGAAGAGAGCAACTGCCTGATTCAGCCCTGGAAACTGCAACAATGGCCAGCCAGGACACAGAGAGGGAAGGAGGGGAGAGGAAGCGAAAGCTGAAATTCAGCCAAAAGGAGCTGCAAGTACTGGTGGAGGAGGTCGTGAAGCAGCACCAGAAGCTCTTTGGCAAACAGTCACAGCAAGTGCCTGAGTCAGAGAAACGCAAGATCTGGCTTGGAATCCAGGCACAGGTGAATGCCATGGGAGTGACCCCCCGGGATATCGATGTCCTCAAGAAGCGGTGGTACGACATCCGTATCATCACGAAGAGGAAGGTGGCAGAATTAAAAAAAGAGGCCAGCCAGACAGGAGGTGGACGCAACAGGGCACCAGCCCTGACAGAACTGGAGGAGCTAGTGGAGACAACCATTGAGCCAGAAAGCATTGTGGGGATTGGGGACACTGACAGCTCCGCCAGAGGCACCTCCAAACAAGGTAAGACGCTTGCACAGCAATGTGCCCCCCCTACCCCTATCCCAACTCCCCAAATGTGCAATGAGAATCCCACTCCAGTACAGGTGTTAGTGCATGCTAGCAATGCATCATGGGAGATGTAGTCCCTGAAAGCCCAAACATGATACCATTAGCACAGAAGAACAGGGCATGTGACACACAGTAGCGAGAAGCAGGCAGAGGACATTGAGATACTGTTTAGAAAATGTTTTGTCATGTCAGCAAATCAATGCTTCAGGTACACTTAGCTGATGTTGCTTTTCTGTCCACAGGCACTACTGCGCACAGAACTGCCCATGACAAGGGAGAGAGGGCACACCACAAACACAGTGCGGAGAAGGCCACCACCAGTACTGCCCAGGGAACGGCACCACAGGCAGTCACACCACCCCAGCCAGCATCGCCGCTCCTGCCAACATCCCCACTCCTGCAGGTGTCACCACCATCTTCACCACCTGCATTGCACAGGTTGAAGAGGCGTCCTGCTGCCAGGTTGGATGTGACAGACTCATCGTCTGAAGACTCGAGGGGGGCGGAAATGTCCACTGTACCCCAGGATGTAACCCATGCCAGTGTGCCTTCCGACTCTGAGGGAGCACACACAGTCTGGCAGACGGTGCCGCAGGGCTCGGCCGCAGAGTCCACCTCCCCTAGGGCTGGGCCATGGAGTCTCCTCAGGGCTTGAGGCCACCATGGTGAAAATCCAACGCATCCAGGCTAGGGCAATGGTGTCCGTACAGCGACAAATGCGTGGCCTCAATGAGACTTTTGTAAACATAGACAAGGGCATCAGCGCCATGGCAGGGGGCATGGCTGAGATGGCAGCGGGCATGCGGGACATGTCCCAGTCCATCATGCTGCTGTGCTCAAAGTATGATGAGGACAGGGCAGCACGGCGCAGGGGACATCAGAGAAAGGATCTGACCTCAAGGGCAGTGAACCGGCTGGCGACTGCCACATCGCTGCTCTGCAGGCGCTCTGTGGCGATGCAGGAGGGCTTTGCGCACTGCAGCACAGATGTGTCCAGGGGCATGGTGAGGGTCACGAGTGCACTAGAAGTGCTGCTCACCAGCCAGTCTGCAACAACTGGCGCTTTGGATGCTGGTGACACAGAAGACACGACCAGCAGGAGCAGCATAACCCCCCCTGTCCCTGACACACGTCGGAGCAGCAGGCGGCAAGGTGGTGCCACTGGTACCCCAGTCAGTGAGGACGCTCCCTCAATGCCATCCCGCACTGGTGCGCGTGGGCGCAAACATTAATGCGTCAGGAAAAACAATGACACCATTGGGTGAAGTAACCCTTAACTGACATAAGTTTATTTCTTTATGTTGATGGAATAAGTTTTCCTTTGTGTCGTGGCGTAGTGCTGCCTGATTAAACTACGTTATGGCAGCCGACTACTGGCTGTGTCCCCTTACTCATTCAGAAATAGTTGCATGTGATCTCTGCCCGTCTCACTCTCCCATCTGTTGCTGTTGGCACTCCTGCTGCGTTGGCCTCTGGCTGTGCAGACTCATCATCATTGTCCTCAATATATGTCATTTTGACCTCTGTACCTCTCTTCGTGGCAAGGTTGTGCAGCATTGCACAAGTGGCAATTATCTTGCAGCAGAGGATGGGTGTGTACTGGCGTGCACCTCTGCATTGATGGAGGCAGCGGAACCTGCTCTTTAATAGTCCGAACGTGCGCTCCACCACATTGCGTGTAGATTTGTGTGCCACATTATATCGTCTCTCACTCTGGGTTGATGGGTGTAGGTAGGGAGTGAGGATGAATGACCGCACGGCATATGCACTGTCCCCTAGGTGAGTAAAAGGGAAACATCAGTCACATGCCTCAATACACTATGATTTGCACTGAGTACTATGGAGCGTCACTGTTACTTACCTAGCAGGTATCCTTCTCCAAATTCTCCCGCAAGCAGTCGTGTGTAGATCCCACTGTTCTGGAAGATGTAGGAGTCATGGGTGCTCCCAGGGAACTTCGCAACAATATCAGTGATGATGTTCCCTGCATCGCAGATTACCTGCACATTGATGGAGTGGGTGGACTTTCTGTTTCTGTAGATGTGCTCAGTGGCAGCTGGTGGGCAGATTGGGATGTGTGTGCCATCAATACAGCCAATGAAATGGGGGAACTGTGCCATGTGATAAAAGTCAGTTTTAGTTTTCTGCAGTTCAGCCTGTGTGTTTGGGAAGCTGATGTAGTGGTGCATTCTCTGCATCATGGCATCCAGGAACTTCCTGAAGAAACGCGACAGGCAACTCTGGGATACACCGCCCACCGCAGCTGTCACCCCCTGGTAACTGCCAGATGCGAGTAGGTGTAGGCTGCAAAGAACCTGCACATGTGGTGGTATGGCATGCGCCCTTCTTGTTGGCTGGTCCAGGAGTGGGTGCAGGTCCCTTATCAGGTCCATGATGGTTTGGGGGTGTAGCCTGTACCTTTCATGTATCTCAGCGTCAGTCAGTTGAAATATTGTGATTCGCTGTCTGTAAATGCGTTCCTCCCGTCTCCATATCCTCAGTCCTGCTGCCTGTAGACGTAGGCGCCTTGC